>NC_083573.1:91595175-91895175 GCF_027579695.1 Neoarius graeffei
CAAGGCCATGTTTACCACTGTGAGACATCCCCTTTTCTCTTTACAACAGTCTGTAAAGGTCTGGGGACTGAGGAGACAAGTTGCTCAAGTTTAGGGATAGGAACGTTAACCCATTCTTGTCTAATGTAGGATTCTAGTTGCTCAACTGTCTTAGGTCTTTTTTGTCATATCTTCCGTTTTATGATGCGCCAAATGTTTTCTATGGGTGAAAGATCTGGACTGCAGGCTGGTCAGTTCAGTACCCGGACCCTTCTGGATCATGTTTAGATATGGCTTCTTCTTTGAACTATAGAGTTTTAGCTGGCAACGGCGGATGGCACGGTGAATTGTGTTCACAGATAATGTTCTCTGGAAATATTCCTGAGCCCATTTTGTGATTTCCAATACAGAAGCATGCCTGTATGTGATGCAGTGCCGTCTAAGGGCCTGAAGATCAGGGGCATCCAGTATGGTTTTCCAGTCTTAACCCTTATGCACAGAGATTCTTCCAGATTCTCTGAATCTTTTGATGATATTATGCACTGTAGATGATGATATGTTCAAACTCTTTGCAATTTTACACTGTCGAACTCCTTTCTGATATTGCTCCACTATTTGTTGGTGCAGAATTAGGGGGATTGGTGATCCTCTTCCCATCTTTACTTCTGAGAGCCGCTGCCACTCCAAGATGCTCTTTTTATACCCAGTCAAGGTATAAATTGACCTATTGCCAATTGACCTAATGAGTTCCAATTTGGTCCTCCAGCTGTTCCTTTTTTATACCTTTAACTTTTCCAGCCTCTTATTGCCCCTGTCCCAACTTTTTTGAGATGTGTTGCTGTCATGAAATTTCAAATGAGCCAAAATTTGGCATGAAATTTCAAAATGTCTCACTTTCGACATTTGATATGTTGTCTATGTTCTGTTGTGAATACAATATCAGATTTTGAGATTTGTAAATTATTGCATTCCGTTTTTATTTACAATTTGTACTTTGTCCCAACTTTTTTGGAATCAGGGTTGTATTGATGTTGAGTATAACATAAAGAAATCATGACCTTTTTCCAAAGAAATGCATTTTTCAGTGTTTTACTGCAGTAGTCCAAATTCAGCAAAAGCTGTGGAAATGAGTTGAATTTGATAAGATGCCAAAATGTTTGCTGAACTAAAATCTGGCCTGCTGTTTAGTGCTACTGAGGGACAGTTCAATATAACAGGGCCAAAATATCTGTTTCATAATCACTTCACCAGATTTTTGTCAAAGAAAATGTAGCAGCCATATTTATCATTTGGGCCGTTTCTTCAAGGCAGACAGTACATACTACATTTTGGTGGCCTGCATCCAGTTACAGGCATGGACTATTCATATTAAATTCTTCATTTCACAAGAAGATTTTATTTAACAGTCTTTTATTTAAGCATGAAATTATCGCAATTCTCTCTGCTGTCAGATATAAAATTGGACTATTTATATTTAACTAGAAAACTGAGTCTTATTTAAATGGCAATTAGCACTATTCAGTCTCTGTCTATGCACTGAGATGAGATATTGCCTTCTGTTCATTACCATTTTGGGAGAATCCTCACCAACAGAGCCCAAATATTGGTTTTTCATTGACATCATGAATGGATTATGGCAAAATAGCACATCCACAAGAAGAAAAAAAAATCACTGTAGAGTGTAACATTAAAACTCTTATCAGGACCTTCTGGCATTTGAAATAACCTATGAGTTGTAAAGAAATGCAATCCCTCCACTTATTTTTATTCAAACTTCCAGTGCTTAAGCAGGTCTTGTCTTAATCTCACTGGATAGAAATGCAACTGTATGTGCTTTTGGTATAAGCTTTATCTTTACATAGGTATCTTCTGCTGAATTTGTCTAAGCTGAAGCTTTAATCATAGTAACACAGCTTCAAGTACTTTGAACAATGTATTTATTTCCAGGCCAGTCCTAGATGTAGTGCTAGATCAAGTCTCCCGATTAGATAAACCATCAATACATCAAATACAGCACAACAGAACACTACTGGTAGTGTTGGCTTTTATACTCTGTATATACCTTAATAGACCAAGTTAGCAAGACAATTTCAGAAAAATGACAAATTTGACTAAAGCGAGTGAAATAATTCTCCAAACTAAGTGCCAGTGCTTTAAGTGGGGAAAAAAGTGCCAGTACTCCCCATATTCACCTGTTGGCTTATGAGTCGGGCGGTCGGTATCAGCCGATCATCAAGTAATACATTCAGAATTTCTACAGTAAATAAAAGATAGGAAGACAATGGCAATTTTCACAAAATGAATTCATTAAACAAACCACTCACTTGACAACCTCAGTCCCTGTTGTGTTTGGATAGTAAGTGAGCTAACTTGGCTGCATATCTTACACCCAAGCTTTTTGTCTTTACAAATAACCCAGTCATTCTGTGAGCAAAAATACTGTACCAACAGTCTGACCATTCATGTTGAAGAAGGTTATTGTTAACGTCGCAGTTGGCTGGAGTATCGGTAGCAACAGATATTGCTATAACAGGCTCTTCGCTGTTAGCAGACATGCTAGTGTTAGCTTGCCACTCCCCACCTGCATTTTCTACCATGGTAGAATTTGACTGTCGAAGAGCTGTGTCATCATCCGACTCCGTTTTGAATCTCATTCTCTTTGTGCCCTTTTGTAGCCATGCCAAGATTACTGTCTTGTTTTTGTTTCTTTGTTTTTCCTGTTTGTTGTTTCCAACTTCTCCGTGAACAAGTGAGTGAGTGTCACACAGTCCTGCGAGCATCAAGAGAGGCGATTGTCACGTAGTGCACCCTGAGTAATGTAGTTTAAATGTCATAATGAATCACCAAGAGATACTCTGAAATGGAGTGGACAGGAAAGGGTACTGTGAGCTTGTAAGAAGTCCTGGTATGCCGTAAAAAGTCCCGGTAGCCAGGCGTTAAATTCTAGAAGTGGCGGTACTGCGTACCGATGCGTACTGGCCCACTTAAAACACTGCCAAGTGCCAACTTCTAGCTAGTTGCTTGCTTGCCAGAATGATATTAGGCTAGCATTACATTACTTTATGGCTTAGCGTCCAGTTGTTGCCCATAATTATTACATTATTAGAGTATCCCCACCGCTTACCACAGTTCTGCTTCATCTTGTCCTCTTTGTCTTCTTTTTCCTTTCATTTCTGGCTTCCAGACTCGTAAGTTCTCTTTTGGAAAACACAAACTTCAAAATCAACTTGTGCCAGTATGAGGCCCCTTTTCAGGAGGTTCTTGGATTAGCATTGTATGTTATCAGTTAGATGTTTTCAGGGAAGTTCTGCTCTTTAAGATTTTACATTTTCATGGGGCCTCTTCTAAACTTGAGGCCTCAAGCAATTGCCTGCCTGTATGTATGTATGTATGTCAGGTCATTGGATTCCATTTCCCAGAATGGGCCTCCACCTACAAGCAGCACCATACCAAGAGTGACATACAGCATACCCAGAGCAGCCAGGTGGGGGTTAGGTACCTTGCTCAAGGGCACTTCAGCCATTCCTGCTGGTTCAGGGAATCAAACCAGCAATCTTTTCGGTACCAAAGCTGCTTCTCTAACCATTAGGCCATGACTTCCCCGCAACAGCCATGACTGGCTAATGTTGTTGTAATGTTACCCCTCCATCTCCGAGTGCACAGGCCAGATTTGCTCTCTTGAGATCCCGGCCACAGATCATTAGCATTCAAACTAGTGATCTCCACATGATAGAGCAAAAATGTAATGTTTGTACCTGCAAGTCTCTTTAATAAAATCATTCACTACAACTGTCACTGACTCTGCCACCTGACACTGTATTGTCTGTCCTGTAGCTAAGCCAACATGTTACCTCGATAATTTACATTAAAGGTAGTGAAAACAAGATGATAATAGTAACTCTAATAAATATAGACATCGAGTTTCTTTGTAATGAATCATTCAAGAAGCTAGGATACTTGCAATGGACAATCTTTACTCTAGTAGGGAACTCAGACACCAGTTTATAAGAACTGTCACAAGTCATGCATGTGGGGAAAGAGGAAAACATGAAACAAGATGAATTGTATTTAGTAGTTAAAGTTCTGTCCATATCATCAGGTGGTTTTTGGCCCAGATTTGGTGTTACAGGCAAAAAACAACATATCCTTAAAGGAGATGCGCAGAACCTTTATTTTTAAATACATTTCTGAGTGGATAGTATCTCCATTCTTGACTCTTGTATGCTGCAGAAATGGGAATTAAAAAATATATATATTTTTGAGAGTTAAAATCGACTGCAAAGTTGGCATTCGAGCTGCCCCGCTGAGCCAGCCAGCCCTGACTGCGTGATGTCACAGTGGTAACCAGTTTTAAGGCCAAGGCCTTTTACAGCTATAGACCAAAGTCATATAAATAAAAGTTTATGTTGAAAGTAAGAAATAGCGTTACCAACTTGCTCAACTAAGACTGATTTGACTTCACTGATTGTGGGTTGACTCTCATTAAAACAGGATAGATGTTATAACTTATGCAACATACATGTACATGCATGCATTTTCACTGATAAAACGTAAAAGGCTAATTAAATAATCAGATGAACTGAGACAATCATATTCTGAAGCAAATTAAATAATCTTATACGGGTAACTTAAACACACAATACAAGTTACATGTCTCATCTCATCTCATTATCTCTAGCCGCTTTATCCTTCTACAGGGTCGCAGGCAAGCCGGAGCCCATCCCAGCTGACTACGGGCGAAAGGCAGGGTACACCCTGGACAAGTCGCCAGGTCATCACAGGGCTGACACATAGACACAGACAACCATTCACACTCACATTCACACCTACGGTCAATTTAGAGTCACCAGTTAACCTAACCTGCATGTCTTTGGACTGTGGGGGAAACCGGAGGAAACCCACGCGGACACGGGGAGAACATGCAAACTCCACACAGAAAGGCCCTCGCCGGCCCCGGGGCTCGAACCCAGGACCTTCTTGCTGTGAGGCGACAGCGCTAACCACTACACCACCATGCCGCCCACAAGTTACATGTATTACTCTAAATGCAGATAAACAATGTGTTGTTTTTTTTATCCAAATGAGAGTCAGAGCTTACCCGTCTGTGTTCTCGCTTCTTGAAGGCTAAGCTTGTGGCCGATTGTTTTTGAAACAATCTGAAGTTCTGTTGTTCGTTCAGTTCTCCGTTCATTCACTTCTTCCACATAAGGGTGAGATGGCAGCAATATCCAGTTTAGAAATAAGACGGCTGCGCCACTCATTCACTTTTTTTCATACTGTGTAGTCCGCCATTACTGCTAGGCTCAGGCAATTACTAAAACCCCGGATGGAACGGGAGGTCACTGCCCGAGCGATATGTCACGTCCTGTTCCATTCCGGGTTTTAGCAACAACCCTCGGCTCACTTCGGGAGGACTGGTGCAATTGAACTCACTTTCCTTTAAAAAAATTAAAAAATAAAATAAAAACTTTCTTTTTCTTGTAGTTTTCTTTTCCTTTAATTGTTGGTACTGTGGGGTGGCACGGTGGTGTAGTGGTTAGGGCTGTCGCCTCACAGCAAGAAGGTCCGGGTTCGAGCCCCGTGGCCGGCGAGGGCCTTTCTGTGTGGGGTTTGCATGTTCTCCCCGTGTCCATGTGGGTTTCCTCTGGGTGCTCCGGTTTCCCCCACAGTCCAAAGACATGCAGGTTAGGTTAACTGGTGACTCTAAATTGACCGTAGGTGTGAATGTGAGTGTGAATGGTTGTCTGTGTCTATGTGTCAGCCCTGTGATGACCTGGCGACTTGCCCAGGGTGTACCCCGCCTTTCGCCTGTAGTCAGCTGGGATAGGCTCCAGCTTGCCTGCGACCCAGAACTCCTGTTCACAGTAAAGCAGCTAGAGATAATGAGATGAGATGTTTGTACTGCACCCTCTTTCAATATGGGCTTATAGCCAATGCTCTTCAACAGATCAGAGGTCTCGTACGAGTCTTCGGTAAAATGTGCAGAGCAGAGGAGAGACCACTTCATAGGCGCCCAACGTGCCCGTGAACTTCTCACAAAACGCGTCCACATCTTTGCAGTTTGAACATTCTTGGGCCATGAATGCAACGTAACTCCACCTTCTGTCGTGTTGCTGCACCCGCCACATCTACGTGATATGGTGATAAATTAGCTCAAAATGGAGGATCGGAGTTGCAGTCAGCTCTGTGTTTTAGTATAGCGGAAATGGCGATGAGACCGATAGACTTCCTTCTGTCATGTCACAGATGTCAAGGTCATTCACTCAGACCGCTACCTATATGATTCTTTAATCATAAAAATGACTATATTAGATTTATTGTTAACGCTTAAAACTATTCCTATGCCATTCTTGAGGTCTCAAGGCATTTATAAACGAAAAGTGAGGCCATGGCTCTGCATATATGCTTTAAAGAATTATTTGGTCATGACTTGAAATTGGTGATCTGAGCATAATGCATAGTGTCATGTTGACCTGTGGCCATTTTAGTGCTTTCATAGTCAAAGACAAATGATGAAACAGTTCTGGTTGTGTCAAAATATTTTAATTAAAATGTCAGAGGGTTAGCGTTGCTATGAAGCTCATCTCAAAATGCTCAGCACAAAGCCAGATCATGCTGAGTGATGAACATGTGCTTGCATTAATATAAATGTTCTGAGCTTGAGGATATATACACATACACTCAGCATGATCTTATATATATATATATAGAGAGAGAGAGAGAGACGGAGGGGCGGCACGGTGGTGTAGTGGTTAGCGCTGTCGCCTCACAGCAAGAAGGTCCGGGTTCGAGCCCCGTGGCCGGCGAGGGCCTTTCTGTGTGGAGTTCACATGTTCTCCCCGTGTCCACGTGGGTTTCCTCCGGGTGCTCCGGTTTCCCCCACAGTCCAAAGACATGCAGGTTAGGTTAACTGGTGACTCTAAATTGACCGTAGGTGTGAATGGTTGTCTATAGAGAGAGGGTGGCACGGTGGTGTAGTGGTTAGTGTTGTCGCCTCACAGCAAGAAGGTCCGGGTTCGAGCCCCGTGGCTGGTGAGGGCCTTTCTGTGCGGAGTTTGCATGTTCTCCCCGTGTCTGCGTGGGTTTCCTCCGGGTGCTCCGGTTTCCCCCACAGTCCAAAGACATGCAGGTTAGGTTAACTGGTGACTCTAAATTGACCGTGAGTGTGAATGGTTGTCTGTGTCTATGTGTCAGCCCTGTGATGACCTGGCGACTTGTCCAGAGTGTACCCCGCCTTTCGCCCATAGTCAGCTGGGATAGGCTCCAGCTTGCCTGCGACCCTGTAGAACAGGATAAAGCGGCTAGAGATAATGAGATGAGATGATATATATATATATATGATCCCCCACACACACACCCCGACAAAATGCCTCGTGACATCAAGATACAAGAAATTCAGAAGATCATCCTCCTTGGCACTGTTCACATATTAAGGAGGACCTTATCTATCAAGTCGATCCATCACACCCTCATGGTAGCCCAAAGTCCAAGGGACTCGGCTCCGTGATCGAACAGAACAGGACATTAAGGGGGGAAAATAAAATAAATAAATAAATTCATTAATTAATAAAAATATATAATAATAGGATTGTTGCTGTTGTTAGCACAAGTAGTATACTACATTGACAAACAGGACCCCTTGATTTCATCCCCCAAAAAAATAATGTATAATATAGCACTACATTTGTGTGTGTGCATGCGTGTGTTCACTGCTTTAGATGGGTTAACCCTCAAGTGACAGAGTGGGGTCATTTTTAATCCCGGGGATATAATTTTGTATGCAGTTTTTTATACATCTGATCAGAAAAATATTTCTTACCATTAATTTGTCAGTTAACTTGTCCTACAACTGTTCATAGGTTTTTTTCAGGGATCGGCCGAATGGTGTGGCAAGAGTAATGAAAAATTGTGCAGGGTCATTTATGACCCTGGAAAGAAGCATACGATTTCTTGCAGTAATTCCTTATCAAATTTTGTTTTTACCAACTACTTACTGGTATATGTATGTTGTAGTTTTGTTGCAGTGAACCATGTCAAGTAGACCAAGAATAGCTAGATTTACAGCTGCAGAAGCATTGAGACAGATACTTGAGGCCCAAAGTGATGAAAATAGCTCAATTGATGGAGACGATTCATTTTAGTATTAGCATATCCGCTAGAAATAGCATGTTAGCTAGTATTAGCATATTAATTAGTCACTAGTTTTGATGTTACAAAGATCCCATCAACACTGCAATGGATGTTTTTGCTCATACTTTTCTTTTCATGATACATTTTCAGTCAGTGTTGGTGAATTAAGTAAATGTTCCAGTAAGACATAACAAAGACTGTCTAGCTTACGTTATATTCTTCTTATGCTGTGTCTCTTCACCTTCTTTCTGCATTAAAATTTGTTGTAAACCATACCTATCTACATTTATATATTTTTATAGTATCTGTCTTGAACACAGGAAGTGGTATATGTATGTAAAACCAAGAGAAAATAACTATGTATACAGATTCATGTACTGAATATAGCAGGGTCATAAATGACCCCACCCGGTCATATTAGTCGCTAAAATAGCTTGGTCGCTTGAAGGTTAATTGCAGAGGATGAATTTCACTGGGCTTAAAGTGTGTGTGTGTGACAAATAAACACTTCTTCTTCTTCTTCTTCATTAATGCAATGAAATAAAATTAACTGTGACCATATTTTGAGTGAGGCTGACCACTGGTCACTTATTTCCCTCAGTTACAATCTCCAGACTTAGTCATGAACTCAGAAACATAGGGTAAAAATATGACTAAGAATATAACTATGGAAACCAAGAAATAGTATAAAAAAACTCAGAAAATAATTTTAACATATGCGATATTTTGCAAAGAAATTAACCTTGGAGTAAGTGAGAGCATGATCAGGGCGGTTTATGGTTATTTAGCACAAAAGTATTTTAGCACAAATCTAAAGTCTTTTCGCACAAGTTCTAAAGTCTCTTAGCACAACTCAAAGTTCTCTAGCACAAGATCCAATAACAATCTTTATTATGAAAACTTACTAATCATGTTTAAAGATGTTTAATAATGTTTTTAACTGTCAATAGTATTGAACAAAAAAAGAAATATTGAAATCAAATATAAACATGCTGCAACAAAGTGAATTTCCCTGTAAACTAGCCACAGCTTCAAGACTTGTCTTGATGATCAAACAACCCTTACACCTTAGAGTTATCTCTTCTTCTTCATCTGCTTCACGATTACCGTATTATAAACAATTGATATATTAATTTTGGTTGGTTTGTCATTCCTGAACATTTATATTGCACTATTATTTAATTGTCATTCGTTTTAGGATACTTTAGTGGAAGTTTCTTTGAAATTGGTCGTTTTTGGTTAAAACTTTGTAGCTTTATTAGTCAAATACATATGAAAACAGTAATATGTGATATCAAGTGGACTTTTCATAATTTGAGTAAGTTTTTAGAAATATATTCCGCTCTTAGTCAGCAAAACACATTGTCAAGCAGGGCAAGAGACATAATCCCCCGGTTAATTAATTCGGCAAATGCATAATTACTGACAGTCAGTTGAATTTGTGATATGATCAGAAGTGACTGAAGTTATCTATGAAGGTGCCGACAATTCAAGGTTTGTTATGGCTTAACTACAAATATCCAAAGACACCCAAGAATCGGATTTTCAGTCCACGTTTCAGGGATCAACAACTGATCCTTAATATGCAGAGCAGCAGAAATTCTGGTTTCCAGTCCCTAAGCAATCATAATAAACCCCTTCCTATATCAAGATGAGTATTTTTTTTTATTATTGTGACCATAATCCAGAGTTGTGCTAAAGAACATAGAGTTGTGCTGTGAGACTTTAGAACTTGTGCTAAAAGACTTGTGCTAAATAACTGGATACCATCAGGGCATGATTAGGCCATAAAACAGCAAACAATTAGAAAATATCTGTGACAGCTTATGATTTGAAAACCCTACTGATGACCTTAGGACTTTCTTTTATTTCAGAAATACAACATGTCACAGTGATTTTGCCCATGTCCTGTTTCTTTTTGCACTAATATCCTTTGAGCTGACATTTCCTCAAGGATATTCATGCTCCTAAACATCCTATGTTTGTTCTGCGGCTTCCCTCTACAACTCTGAAGCTGATATTTGAGTTACTTTAGCAATTTCTGTGTGTTATAGGTGGAGACAGCAAATCCTGATGTCATTTTGAATCCTGTCACTAATGGCTCGCAGCGTCCATCGTCTCTGGCCGGATCGGCTCTCTGGTTAGAAGAGACAAAGGCGACAGACCATGTTAGTCACCGCCTCTTCAGTCTGACACAATTCATTCACTTTTACACTCACCCACTGCTTTTTCTCTTCCTCCACTGTCTCAGAGTCTCTTCTGTTTGAGAAAACTCTCTGACATTTGAATTCCTTTCTCATTTCCTTTTATTTACTGTTAAAATTGAAAGAATTTTCATACATCATGGGTCACGATTCTGAATGTGGAGCTGAAATGAAGTGAGATTATTATTATTATTATTGATTTAATGTTCATTAACCATTATCATTGGAACGTCCTTAGACAAACATCATGGACTACTTGTCTCCAGAGTCTCGTCTCCTCCATTGCTTTCAGTAGGTCATTCTTCATTATTTCAGTCTTCAACCAGTTGGTCAACAAACGTTTTTGCAGGATGCCCTCTTGATCGCTTTCTGTGTGTTGGTTCCCATAGCAACATTTGGCTAACTACTGTACCTCATCCTTACTATGGTAGCAATATCCACAGAATTGCAGTCTTCTTGTTGTTATAATTGATGTTCTTCCTGCTTTCAGTAGATTTAAACCAGTAGCACACTTTTCATTCCCAAGCTGGTTTACCATTGAAGGACGCACTCCTTGTTCACCCATGTGACAAGCAATACAGTATTCTGGGTCATAAGAGACTGTAGTCGTAGTGTTTTTCAGTTGTGTGAAGAGATACAATCAGCTGCCGCAACACATACTGAATGAAGCAGTTCCTTTCTATCGAAAGATTTATCTCCTTGCTGTTGACAGTTTCTAGTTCATCTGTCAAGCAGACTTATGTGGACGTCCATGATACCAGACTATCGGTACATGCATATCCAACACAACACCTCCCTGCATTCCAAAGGTGTGATTTTTTTTCTTTTATGTCATTGAGGTTTACTCCTCTAGGTGATTAAGATTTCATCAGTCCCCTAGCCTTTGACCTGACTGGCTTGGTTGGACCTACCAGGAGAGTTCTCTCCCACCTGTATAGCTCTCTGGGTCTTAGGGCCATGCAAGCCACTCCACCACGTCAAGGTACTTAATCATGGAGCATTGGTTCATTAACCAATGTTTAATTAAAACTCTGTGCTGTACTATTAGAGTCTTAATTGTTTCAAAACCTTGGTGATTTTTTTTTTGGGGGGGTCTATAAATTAACATCTGAAACTCTAAAGCTTATAGAATATATCAATTTAGCATTTTGTTCAGTGCAAGATTGAAATGGTGAAGATGAGAAAGCCCTGATTTACTATCTTCCCAAATAAACTGTGTGCAATTTGGTCAATTATACATTTAGTTACTGGTATTTTACTCAGAATAGCTGTGGTAGTGACGGTCACATGCAAAGAGGACATTTAAAATGCTTTTGAATGATTTTCGCAAAACTCACAGCGAGTTCACATCTTAAAGATGCTCCTGGAGGAGTAAAGTAAAATTTGCCACATGTAAACTAAATAACACATCGAGTAGAAAGAGTTATATCAAATGAACACAATAAGCCTTAGGTAACGCCTTATTAGACAACAATGTTAACAATGAAGCAGTCTCTTTTTTTTGTGAAATGTCATGGTAAATGTTCAAAATTGTCTCATCTCATCTCATTATCTGTAGCCGCTTTATCCTGTTCTACAGGGTCGCAGGCAAGCTGGAGCCTATCCCAGCTGACTACAGGCGACAGGCGGGGTACACCCTGGACAAGTTGCCAGGTCATCACAGGGCTGACACATAGACACAGACAACCATTCACACTCACATTCACACCTACGGTCAATTTAGAGTCACCAGTTAACCTAACCTGCATGTCTTTGGACTGTGGGGGAAACCGGAGCACCCGGAGGAAACCCACGCGGACACGGGGAGAACATGCAAACTCTGCACAGAAAGGCCTCGCCAGCCACAGGGCTCGAACCCAGACCTTCTTGCCTCACACCAAAACTCACAGACTGGGCAAGGAGGGCATTAATCAGAGATGCAACAAAGACACCAAAGATAACACTGAAGGAGCTGCAAAGATCCACAGCGGAGATGGGAGTATCTGTCCAGAGGACCACTTTAAGCTGTACACTCCACAGAGTGGGGCTTTTTGGAAGAGTGGCCAGGAAAAAAAAGCTATTGTTTAAAGAAAAAAATAAGAAAACAAATTTGGAGTTTGCCCAACAGCATGTGGCAGACTCCCCAAACACATGGAAGAAGATTCTCTGGTCAAATGAGACTAAAATTGAACTTTTTGGCCATCATGGGAAATGCCATGTGTGGCGCAAACCCAACACCCTGAGAACACCATTCCTACAGTGAAGCATGGTGGTGGCAGCATCATACTGTGGGGATATTTTTTTTTTATCTGCAGGGACAGGAAAGCTGGTCAAGATTGAAGGAAAGATGGATGGCACTAAATGCAGGGCAATTCTGGAGGAAAACCTGTTTGAGTTGGCCAGAGGTTTGCCCAAGGGGAATGAAAACTTTTGCAAGACACTTTATATCCCACCCCTTGACAGGTGCCATTGTATTGAGATAATCAATGTTATTCACTTCGCCTGTCAGTGTTTTTAATTTTATGGCTGATCAGTGTGTGTGTATATTACATGCATACACACACACACACTACTAAAGGAAGGCTGTCTGTCTCTCTGTCTGTTCATCTATGTAAATCAACATGGCTGGACACACATACTCCATACTTTGCACATAGATTGATGACACCACAGAGGGGCCTAAGACAACATTTGTGATTTTCCAAAACATGGGATTAGTGCTAATCCAACACACTATTCATTTCCCATAGACTACATACTTGCGCTAACACACTGTGCGCAACCTCAGTGGGGAATCCCCTCTCCCATTCGCTTGAAAGTTTTGATTGTACGGGAACTCGAAGAGCACCATTCAGAGGAAATCAGGTTCACGGGCAATAACTTATATATAGTTGCTAACATTTCTCAACAATATTGGGTATTGGTCGCTACATGCCCACAAGAGACAGACTACCAGAGCCACTTGTCCTTCACTAGTGTGAACACAGGGTCACAGGACTGTCAGGATGACTCACAGCAGCTCAGGAAACTCATATTACAGAGTATTATTTCTCCTCTGACTCAATAATCATGTTTTTTTTTCTTTAGCAAAAAGCATTCACTATTGCTTCAAATATTCCTCTTTGATTCCAATGCACCACAGTCAGATGTGCACAAGCTTGAAATAATAGTAACTGTGCTGCCCAGAAGACTGACCCCTCAGCCATAATTGTGCAAAAAACAATATTTGCATAAGTATCAGTAATTGATTAAAATGTCTCTCTTTCTCTGTTTTCCCATTACGGTGTGATAGAACTTTAGTCCTTTTTTTGTTTTGTTTTATCTGCTTCAGACATAAAAGCCCTTTAATTAAAGACCAGAGAGAGTGTTTATCATTAATAAGAAACTGGTGTAAATCAGACATCAAATGTCTCCCAGGCTGAAGGAAAAAAAAAATTTTAGATGTTTTTTTTTTTTAATTATCTTCATTTTTTGCACTTGGATTTTCAAAAGAATGTATAAGAAACCAGATATTTGTTTGTTTGTTTGTTTGTTTGTGTAGATCTTTTGACATTACAATTTAGCAAACTGTGGCAGTGGAGGCATGGCCAAGCGTCGGTCTGTGAATGGAGGGCGGAGTCAGGGAAGGTAAGTCGTGGAATCACTGCACCTGATGGGAATTAACCTGTGTTTGTGTTTCTTCCCCAGTGACCGTGCCCTTTAAAAAGAGAGAGAGACAGAGAGAGAGAGCAGAGAAAGGGAGCTCTCTCCCCAACCAGAAGATGTGTGTGCGTGTGTGTGGCTGGGAGAGTGTGAAAGGCAAAGCTGAAAAGCTGAAAATAAAAGAGTTTTGGAGAACTCAGTTCTGGCCTGCCATGCTTCTGTGCTCCACCCACCTGGTCAGATACAACAGTGGTGCCGAAACCTGGGACGGAGTGCAGAAGGGAACAGCCACATGGAGTCCTCCCCCTTCGAGGACCTGGTCCATGCCCTCACCACAGCCCAACAGAGCCAGCACCAGGTGCTGATTGCCCTCCGAAAGGAGCAGGAACAACAGTTTGAAGCCCTGGCGCTGGCGCAACAGGAAGATCGCCAGGCGTTCCTGCACCTGCACCCATCGGTGGGGTCCACGATCACCACTGCCGCGGACCCTCCCCACCTCACCCTAACGAAGATGGGTCCGCATGATGGCCCCGAAGCCTTCCTCTCTCTTTTTGAGCAGGCAGCAGAGGTATGGGGTTGGCCGGTGGAACAGCGCGCAGTTTGCCTCCTCCCCCTGCTAACAGGCGAGGTGCAGCTGGCCGTGCTACAGCTCCCCGCTGACAGCCAACTGGTCTATGTGGACCTCCGCAGGACCGTCCTCCAATGCGTGGGTCACACCCCGGAACAGCAACGGCAACGCTTCCGCGCGCTGTGCCTGGAGGAGGTCGGCCGGCCTTTTGCGTTTGGCCAGCAACTCCAGGACACCTGCTGCTGGTGGCTGAGGGACGACAACTGCAATGACGAGGGAATCATTGATCTTGGTGGCGCTGGAACAATTCGTCAACTGACTTCCAGAAGGACCAGCGGAGTGGGTCCAGTACCATCGCCTGGCATTGCTGGATCAGGCCATTGAGCTGGCAGAGGACCATATGGTGGCCATTCCGACAGCAGGACAGTGTGTATCCACTTATCCCCTCTTTTCTCTCTCTCCCTCTCCCTCTGTTCCTTGTCCTCGCCCCATTCCCCCACCGTGGAGGTGGGGGCCGGATCCAACCCAGCCGGCCCGCCACACCCGTGATGCCCTACCATTTCCTACTTCCTTGTCTGTGTCTTCCCCCCTCAAGTGATTGATCTCCGGAACACCAGTGCAGGGAGAGAGCCTGGCCCGGTATGCTGGCGCTGCGGGGAACCGGGGCACCTCCAGCATCATTGCTTGGTGATGGAGGTGGGCACGGTGGTCCGGATCCCCAACACGCCAGGGACCGCCCTCGATCGGGCCAGAGCATATCACATACCGGTGAGTATCCAAGGGGATACATATCAGGCTTTGGTGGACTCCAGCTGTAATCAGACCTCAATCCACCAAAGCCTGGTGCAAGACGAGGCATTGGGAAGAGCACAATTGGTGAAGGTGTTGTGTGTGCACGGAGATGTTCACAACTACCCTTTAGTGTCAGTCCACATTCTATTTCGAGGGGAAAAATTTAGAGTAAAGGCAGTGGTTAATCCTCGCCTTACCCATTCGATAATTCTGGGGACTGATTGGCTGGGATTTTGGGAATTAATGACACTTTTAGTGAAGAGTGGGGCCTGCCATAGTTCAGTGGGGGGAGGTCCCGGAGTGGTATTGGTGGGAGCAGCTGTCACAGAGCCATCTACGTCATCACTGTGTCAGCGTGAGGAGCAGCATGCTCCTCCTCCCTATCTCGGGGATTCCCTTGTGGATTTCCCATTAGAGCAGTCACGAGACGAGACTCTGCAGCATACATTTGACCAACTGAGCGTAATCGATGGTCAAACTCTCCAGCCAAATGCCACCCCATCCTTCCCCTATTTTTCCATTATTGAGGATAGGTTATACCAAGTGACGCAGGACACTCAGACTAAGGAACAAATAACACAGCTTTTAATCCCAAAGAGCCGCCGGGAATTTATATTCCAGGCAGCTCACTTTAATCCCATGGCCGGACACTTGGGGCAGGATAAGACAGTAGCCTGAATAATGGCCCGGTTCTATTGGCCAGGGATTCATGGCAATGTCCGTAGGTGGTGTACGGCATGCCGCGAATGCCAGTTAGTAAATCCAGCGGCCATTCCCAAAGTGCCTTTGCGCCCTCTGCCATTAATTGAGACCCCGTTTGAAAGAATTGGGATGGATCTTGTCGGGCCATTAGATCGGTCAACATGAGGATATCGCTTTATTTTAGTTCTGGTGGACTATGCAGCGCGATATCCGGAAGCAGTGCCCCTTCGCAGTATCTCAGCACATAGTATTGCAGAAGCACTCTTCTGTGTCATCTCCCGAGTCAGAATCCCCCTAGAGATTCTGACTGATCAAGGCACTACGTTTATGTCATGCACTACATTTATGTCACACACACTGTATGAACTGTATGGGTTACTGGGAATTAAGCCTATCCACACCAGCGTTTATCACCCAAAAACGGATGGCTTGGTCGAAAGGTTTAATCGCACCCTCAAAAACATAATTAGAAAATTTGTAAGCGAAGATGCATGCAATTGGGATAAATGGCTTGAGTCCCTGTTTTTCGCAGTGCGAGAGGTCCCACAAGCCTCCACGGGGTTCTCTCCATTCGAATTATTATACAGGCATAAGCCGCGTTGCATTCTGGATGTGCTATGGGAAAATTGGGAGGAGGGACCTTCAACCAGTAAAAACGAAATTCAATACGTTATCAATCTGCGTGCCAAACTTCACACACTCACGCACCTAACCCAGGAGAATTTGCGGCAGGCCCAAGAACGTCAAATCCGCCTGTACGACAGGGGCACGAGCCTTAGGGAATTCACACTGGGAGATAAAGTACTCGTGTTGTTGCTCACGTCGAGCTCCAAATTGATCGCCAGGTGGCAAGGACCCTTTGAGGTTACACGGCGAGTCGGGGACGTCAACTATGAGGTGAGGCGAATGGACAGGGGTGGGGCATTACAGATTTACCACCTCAATCTACTAAAACTTTGGAATGAGGAGGTCCCTGTGGTGTTGGTGTTGGTGGTTCCGGAGAAGGCGGAGCTGGGGCCAGAGGTTCAAAAAAGAAAATTGACATCGCCCACCGCTCCGGTCCCCTGTGGAGACCACCTCTCCCTGACCCAGCTCACGGAGGTCACCCAGTTGCAAACAGAATTTTCTGACATGTTCTCACCCCACCCAGCCTCACCCACCTCATAGAACACCACATTGAGACACCCCCAGGGGTAGTAGTGTGCAGCCACCCTTACAGACTCCCCGAACACAAAAAAAAGGTGGTTCGGGAAGAACTCGAGGCCATGCTTGAAATGGGCATCGTCGAGGAGTCCCACAGTGACTGGAGCAGCCCGGTGGTCTTGGTTCCCAAGGCTGATGGGTCGGTCCGGTTCTGTGTGGACTACAGAAAAGTCAATGCAGTGTCTAAATTTGACATGTACCCAATACCTCATATTGATGAGTTGCTCAATTGACTAGGCATGGCTCGTTTTTATTTGACACTGTATTTGACAAAGAGATATTGGCAGATCCCCTTGACTCCACTATCCTGAGAAAAAACGTCCTTTTCCACACCGTTTGGCTTACATCAGTTCGTCACACTTCCTTTTGGGCTGCTTGGGGTGCCTGCTATGTTCCAGTGGCTTATGGATAGGGTCCTCCGCCCCCACGCCACCTATGCAGCCGCCTACTTGGATGATATTATTATTTACAGTAATGACTGGCCACGGCACTTAGAACACCTAAGGGCAATCCTCAGGTCGCTGAGGTGAGCGGGTCTCACAGCCAACCCAAAGAAGTGTGCGATTGGGTGGGTGGAAGTACGGTATCTGGGTTTCCACTTGGGCAATGGGCAGGTGCATCCCCAAATTAATAAGACAACAGCGATTGTGGCCTGCCCGAGGCCCAAGACTAAAAAGGGGGTGAGACAGTTCCTGGGGCTGGCTGGCTACTATCGTAGGTTTATACCTAATTATTTGGATGTCACCAGCCCGCTGATTGATCTCACTAAAAAGGGAGCACCAGATCTGGTCCAGTGGATGGAGCAATGCCAGTGGGCTTTCTCTGAGGTAAAGGCTGTACTGTGTGGGGGGCCACTGTTACACTCCCCTGACTTTTCTCCACTTTATTTTGCAGACGGATGCATCAGACAGAGGGCTGGGGGCTGTTCTGTCCCAGGAGGTGGAGGGGGAGGAACGCCCAGTGCTGTACATCAGCCGGAAGCTGTCGGTGCATGAGGGAAAGTACAGCACAATTGAAAAGGAATGCCTCGCCATCAAGTGGGCGGTCCTTGCCCTCCGCTACTACCTGCTGGGGCACCCTTTCACCCTCTGTTCAGACCATGTGCCCCTGCAGTGGTTCCACTGCATGAAGGATGACAACGCGCAGGTCATCCGTTGGTATCTGGCACTCCAGCCGTTTAAGTTTGAGGTGGTCCACAGGCTGGGGGTGCAGATGGTCGTGGCGGATTTCCCCTCCCATTGGGGGGGGAGTCGGCTACAGGCCGGACGGCTCCCCGGCCTGAGTCGGGCGGTGGGGGTATGTGGCAGCGGGGGCGAGGCCAAGCGTTGGTCTGTGAATGGAGGGCGGAGTCAGGGACGGTAAGTGGTGGAATCACTGAACCTGATGGGAATTAGACTGTGTTTGTGTGTTTTCCCCAGTGACCGCGCCCTTTAAAAGGAGAGAGAGAGAGCAGAGAAAGGGAGCTCTCTCCCCAACCAGAAGACTTGTGTGTGTGCATGTGTGGCTGGGAGAGTGTGAAAGGCAAAGCTGAAAATAAAAGTTTTGTAGAACTCAGTTCTTGCCTGCCGTGCTTCTGTGCTTCACCCACCTGGTCAGATCCAACACAAACCTACAGTAACATTAAATTTTGTTTGTTTTTTGAGAGAAAGAAATTTTTTATCTTATTTATTAAACCCTCCATCCATCCATTATCTGTAGCCGCTTATCCTGTCCTACAGGGTCGCAGGCAAGCTGGAGCCTATCCCAGCTGACTATGGGCGAGAGGTGGGGTACACCCTGGACAAGTCACCAGATCATCACAGGGCTGACACATACAGACGAACAACCATTCACACTCACATTTACACCTACGGTCAATTTAGAGCCACCAATTAACCTGCATGTCTTTGGACTGTGGGGGGAAACTGGAGCACCCGGAGGAAACCCACACAGACATGGGGAGAACATGCAAACTCCACACAGAAAGGCCCTCGTCGGCCACTGGGCTCGAACCCAGGACCTTCTTGCTGTGAGGCAACAGTGCTGACTTGTCACGCCCAGCTTGGTCATGCTGAGAGTGCTTACTCCACCTTTTTGATATATTAATCTTGAACTTGTTCTTTCTCCCCCTCCCGTCCTTTAGGAGGAGCTGTTTGGTATCTTGTCACTTTGGCCAAACAGGCGGAACAGTTCAAATACAGCCTATGGCTGTCAGGTTGAAGGGCGTGCTTTGCTGGCATTTTGGTTTGGTTGTTTGGCTGTGTGCTGTTCAGGCCTTCATTGGGAGAAGGCCTGCCCAGCCCAGCCTTTTTCTTTGTTCTTTCTCATTTTTCCTCTTTTTATTATTATTATTTAATTAAAATATTGCTAAAATTGGAACAACTGTGTGGACTCCCTTTTATGTTATGGTCACTTGAGCCTAGTGGTCGTAACATATGGGGGCTCGTCCAAACGAAGTGAGGTAAGCTATTATGCCATGTGGTTTGTTGGGGGGTTCGCATTGGTTGTAAAGCAATTGGTTACGTTGTGATTGATTACATTGTGATTGTTAACTCTTTTGAAGTTTTTTGCGGAAGTTGTTTGACCAACCATTTGTTTTGTTTGATTAAGAGTAGAGTCGGTAAGTGTGTTTGGGCGTGCGTTACGGGAGGGCATAGAGTGGAGTTGGCATTTTCCCCAGTTAGAACGCGTTTGCGTGGGGTTTAAGCTACTGTGTCACTGAAGTCTGGGCGAGGGCACCGCCTTGGAAAACCGGCTGAATTGACTTTGGTCGGGACAGTACGGATCCAATGGTAATGGTGAGTAAATGATCCTTGTTCTTAGACTTAGTGTGAAGACAGGTTAGTTTAATAGGGGGATAAATGTTTAGGGGGAAACTCCGGTGTTGTCCTGTTTACGTGAGTTGCATTACATTTTGCCCAATTATTTTGGATTTGTGGAGTAGTTTGTTACTTTTGGATACATGGATACTTTTGGATTACTTTGTTTAGCCAGTTGCATGGTTAGATTAGTGGCACACCCCAGTGTCTATTTGTAATTGTTTGGATTTGCCAGTGGCCAGTGGTGATTTGTTAATTGGTGATTTGTTTATTATTGACGGTAAAAATGAGTACCTTGAAAGCATTTTTTGAAGCTCCCTCTGAGGCCTTGTTGGTTACCCTCACTAAGGATCAGTTGTTTAGTGTGGTTGATTATTATAAACTTGATGTAGTATTGCCAAAGGCAGCATTGAAGGATGAACTGTTGAATCTTGTTCGAATGAGATTGATTGAGAAGAATGTGTTTGGTAAACCAGCTTCATATATGCCGATGGTAACATCGTTGTCATATGAACAGCAAATTGAGCTTTTGAAATTTCAACATGAGCTAAAACTGCAGCAGATGAAATTGGATGACGAGTTAGTGCAAAGGAGGCTCGATAAAGAAATGGCTTGTAGGAGATTGGAAGTTCAGGAAAAAGAAAAACAACGTTTATTGGAACTTGAGCGGCTTAAACAATTAGAACAGGACCGTGAATTTGAGCACACTCGATTGCAGTTAACTGCTGAGGGCAGACTCGGCAGCCCGTCTACTTCGCAACCTGGTTTGGCCAGCATGATCAAGTTCCTGCCTAAATTTAATGAGCGTGATCCTGACGTGTTTTTCTCCTTGTTTGAGAACATTGCGGCTGAACAGCATTGGAGCGATGAGGAGAAAACATTATTGTTGCAGACCTCGTTAATTGGCCGTGGCCAACAAGCATTTGTGGCTCTACCCACCGCTGATAGAAAAGTTTATCAGCGCGTTAAAGCGGCGGTGTTGAAATGTTATGAGTTAATTCCAGAGGCCTATAGACAGCGTTTTCGTTCTTGGAAAAAATTGGACAAACAAACATATGCTGAATGGGCAAGGGATTTAACTACTTTTTTTCAGTGCTGGCTTACAGCAGAAAATGTAGAGAGTTTTGATACGTTGTGCAATCTTATGATATTGGAACAGTTTAAAAACGGTTTGCCTGATCGTATAGCCACTTATATTAACGAACATAAGGTGAAAACGCCAGCAGAGGCTGCGGTTCTTGCTGATAATTTTTCTCTCACGCACAAGATTCCATCTCGTCTGTCTAGTTTGCGTTCGTACACTCGTTGCCCTAGCGGGGTTAGAGTGGACACTTCTGTTAATTCCAACACTAATGTAATGATGCAGGGTAAGCCGCCCGGATTTAATCCTAAAAAGGATTGCAATTATTGCTTTGGTCAAAACCACTGGAAATCAAATTGTCCAGTATTATTGGGGCGTGATAAGGTGAAAAGCGAGGGAGGCAAAGTTGGCCTCTGTACCTCGTCTATTAAGCCTGCGTGTTCAAAGATCAACTTTAAAAAGACTGCAGTGAATTTGTTGGATCGTACCCAGTGTACAGCGTCAATTGATAATGTAACTCTAAAAGGTGATACGTCTGAATTGGTGATTTCTAGTTTAGCGGATTATGCGCCGTTTGTTACGGATGGGTTTGTGTCTTTGCTTGGAGACTCCCGTCGCGTTCCAGTGAAAATTTTGCGTGATACAGGCGCATCAGAAAGTTTCATTTCCCAATCTGTTTTGTCCTTCTCTTCTCAATCTGACACGGGAAATTTTGTATTGATTCGAGGAATTGGTCTACAGTCATTCCCATTGCCTTTGCACAAAATTCAATTGTTCTCTAATTTTGTGAATGGTGAGGTAGCCATAGCTGTTCGTCCCTCGTTGCCCATTGAAGGAATCAATGTGATTATTGGGAATAATTTGGCCCATGATTGTGTTTTTCCTGATCAGGTCTCTCCATCACCAGTGGTTGGGAATAAAGCTTCTCCACTGGATGAGTCTGATGTTTGTCAAAAACATTTTCCAGATGTTTTCACTGCTTGTGCTGTGACGCACGCTATGGCTCGTGTGCAAGATTCTAAGCTGTTTGATGCATCTAAGAACATGTCTACTCAAATATTTATTCGAGCTTGTCATGTTTGTCAGGTTGCTGGCAAACCAAGTGTCATTAAACCTGCACCTCTGAAATCTATTCCATCCGTTGGTAATCCGTTTGAATATTTGATTATTGACTGTGTAGGACCTTTGCCCAAGTCTAAGACTGAATGTATTTATCTATTTACTATTATGTGTCAGGCTACTCGCTACCCTACTGTATATGCTTTGAGGACAATTACTACAAGGTCTGTTATAAATTGCCTGTCTCAGTTTATTTCAACGTTTGGCCTCCCTAAGATCATTCAGAGTGATCGAGGTTCAAATTTTACATCAAAGACATTTGCTGCTGCTTTAAAAGAGCTCCAGATACAACATAACTTTAGTAGTGCTTATCACGCACAGAGTCAAGGGGCCTTGGAACGTTTCCATGCCACCTTTAAGTCGCTGTTGCGTACTTATTGTATAGAGATGGGCCGGGAGTGGGAAGATGGTCTGCCATGGTTACTTTTGGCAGCTAGAGTGGTTGTGCAGGAAAGCACTGGGTTTAGTCCAAATGAACTAGTGTTTGGTCATAAAGTTCGCACTCCTTTGTCAGTCTTGTCCAGTGAATTAGATTCATCTGAACCACCACAAACTTTGTCTGATTATGTGTATGGTTTCCGACGCAGGCTACTTCTGGCTTGTAAGATGGCAAACGAGAATTTAACTGAAGCTCAGTTAAAAATGAAGAAAAATTATGACCGTAAGACTGAAGCTCGTACTTTCAACACGGGAAATCAGGTTTTGGCATTGTTGCCTGTTCCTGGTTCTCCTTTTGCTGCAAAGTTTTCGGGTCCTTATAGTGTTGTTCGTCAGGTGTCTGACACCAATTACGTGGTTGCTACGCCAGATCGTAGGCGTGCAACACAATTATGCCACGTGAATTTACTGAAGCCATACTATACATCAGTACATTCTGATGCTAAACCTGAGGTGTCTCTTGGTTTGTTGGCATCTACATTGCCTAATTCTCCTGTGGTGGGGGAAGAGATGAGGGGCCCTGATGATGCCATGTTACATGCTCATTTGAATAATTCCGAGATGTTGGCCCAGTTAGATGGACTTCTGAGTCAGATGGACTTGGAGCAGAGAGAACAGTTAAAAAGTTTAATTTTGGAGTTTTTATGTTTGTTTTCAGACATTCCAACTTGTACGTCATGGATTGAGCATGACATAGAAGTTGGTGATGCAGAGCCTGTCCGTCAGAGGTTTTACCGTGTTAGTTCTGAAAAGCGCAGGAGCTTGGATGATAGTGTCCAGTATCTTATTGATAATGGTCTTGCTGTACCATCATGTTCAAGTTGGTCTTCACCGTGTTTGTTAGTCAAAAAACCTGACCACACATACAGGTTTTGTACAGATTACCGCAAGGTGAATATGGTCACAAAACCAGACTCGTATCCATTGCCTCGCATAGAGGATTGTATTGATCAGGTCGGTGCAGCTCGGTTTGTTAGCAAATTTGATTTGCTTAAAGGTTACTATCAGGTACCTCTGACTTCTAGGGCACAGGAGATTTCTGCCTTTGTTACACCCAACGGATTATTTTCCTACACGCGTATGCCATTTGGTTTGCGCAACGCCCCCTCCACTTTCCAACGGCTCATGAATCGAGTCGTTGCGGGACTGGAGGGGTGCGCTGTGTATCTTGATGATGTGGTTTGTTATTCGGACACATGGGAAGATCATCTTACACGTGTTCGTTTATTGTTTGAAAGGTTTGCTGCTGCCAATCTTACTGTAAACTTAGCAAAGTGTGAGTTTGCTCAGGCTACAGTAGTCTATCTTGGCAGAGTAGTTGGTCAGGGTGAAGTGCGGCCTATAAGAGCTAAAGTCCTGGCCATTGATAATTTTCCACGTCCTGTAACTAAAAAGGAATTAATGCGTTTTTTGGGTATGATTGGGTACTATAGAAACTTTTGCCGCAATTTTTCATCTGTTGTCGCCCCTCTGACGAATTTGTTAAAGAGTTCAGCTAAATTTTTTTGGACTCCTGAGTGTGAGAAAGCATTTGAAAATGCTAAGGCTCTTTTGACCACTGCACCTGTCCTGTCTGCTCCTAAGCTGGAGGAACCGTTCCAGCTGCAGGTAGACGCTAGTCAGGTAGGTGCAGGAGCTGTTCTCCTCCAAAAGGATGAGGATGGTATAGATCGACCAGTTTGTTTTTTCTCCCGGAAATTTAATTGTCACCAATTTAACTATTCTATTATTGAGAAGGAGGCCCTGGCCCTTATTTGGGCACTCCAACATTTTGATGTTTACGTTGGTGGTGGGGTGCACCCTGTGGTGGTCTTTTCCGACCACAACCCTTTGACTTTTCTTTCGTCTCTGCAGAATACTAACCAGCATTTAATGCGTTGGGCTCTTTTTCTGCAGCCCTACAATTTATCTATTAGGCACATTAAGGGGTCTGAAAATATTATGGCCGATGCATTGTCTCGGGCTCCTGATGACTATTAGTGGGATGTTTTGTCTCTTCTCTGGCCTCTGATTCTGTGTCGTAACTTGTGTTTCCTCTCTTGCTATCCAGGCGCCGGGATTTGCTGGATGGAACGCAGTTTGGGGCAGGGAATTTGGGTGGAGGGAGGTGATTTGTTGTGATGTAGGTGGGGTATCTATAAAAAAAAAAGGTATTGGGTGTACTGGGTTTTTTTGGGGATTTTGGTTATGGATAATAGATTTGTTAGAGTGAACAGAGTCCCAGAGATGGGTCTCTGTCTTTTGGGGGGGAGTGATGTCACGTCCAGCTTGGTCATGCTGAGAGTGCTTACTCCACCTTTTTGATATATTAATCTTGAACTTGTTCTTTCTCCCCCTCCCGTCCTTTAGGAGGAGCTGTTTGGTATCTTGTCACTTTGGCCAAACAGGCGGAACAGTTCAAATACAGCCTATGGCTGTCAGGTTGAAGGGCGTGCTTTGCTGGCATTTTGGTTTGGTTGTTTGGCTGTGTGCTGTTCAGGCCTTCATTGGGAGAAGGCCTGCCCAGCCCAGGTTTTTTCTTTGTTCTTTCTCATTTTTCTTCTTTTTATTATTATTTAATTAAAATATTGCTAAAATTGGAACAACTGTGTGGACTCCCTTTTATGTTATGGTCACTTGAGCCTAGTGGTCGTAACAGACTACTACACCACCGTGTTGCCATGACTTGAACATTTTGCAGGAATGTCGAATTATGATTAGGATGAGCAATAATTATGTAATGGGAATTTAGACTGATGAAGCTACATGTAAGAAACCAGAACAGCTGCTCACTGTTTCCATGAAAACTGCCATTTTAAGTTCCTTTGAGTTCAAAATTGGGGTTAAAAACATTGATCTATAAAATGACTTACGGTACAACTGAGACAGATTATAATTAAACAGTTGAGGATTAAAGGCCTTTCTTAATGACCAAACACTTCTTAAAGTAGATTGTTTGTACTTGTACATATATTGTACAGCAACACCCAGAATTATTGGGGCCATTCATGAAAAATAGGTGCCCTATGGGTATATGTGGCTACTGCTTATAAATAAAATTTTCTGATACCATATCCATACAGTATACACATATATTTCTATGAGGCAGTATCCACAAAAATGAAGTGTAATCCAAAAATTAACAATTTAAAAATCACAGAAGTAAAATATATCAGGTTTCTGTACTTTATATTATTGTACTCTTAACTCTTACAGTTTTTGAAACTGAAACCTCCGAACTGAGGCTGACATGCACATGCTGTCGCCATGACCCAAACTCTTATTTCTTGGAAATGGCCCGGCACTCGAGCTCAGTGGTCTCTTTTCAACAACTTCCCATAACAACTCGGAAGTGCATCGCATCGACATCACACATGGGACCACTGGCCAAAGAAGGCAAGGAAAGGGGGACAACCTGGAGTATATTTTAAAATAGGAACACACTTTCCCTCGGTAATAACCATAAAGGCAAGGCAAGTTTATTTATATAGCACATTTCATACACAGTGGTAGTTCAATGTGCTTTACAGAGGTAAAGGCAAAACAGTAAACAATAGAAAATAAAATTACATTTCGAGGGGAAAAAATTTTCGAGGGGAGAAATTTAGAGTAAAGGCAGTGGTTAATCCTCGATAACCCATTCGATAAATCTGGCAGGCACGTGCACACATAGGGCTTTAGGGGTGCTTGAGCCCCTGCCCTTTTTGCCTCGAAAATGTTGCCCTTTTAAAATAATAATAATAATAATCCTAATAATAAATAATACAGTCCTGTTAGAAGTTTAAAACAACGGCGGTACAAAAATTCCATGGCAATCTACCAATGTTCCTGTAATCCGGGGTGGTTGTGTGCGCTGAGCTGCCGCTTCTCTGTCCATTGCTGCTCCACTCGAGTGCGGCCAGAGAGAGGGCGCGTGCGGACTGAGAGAGGGGGCGCGCGGACAGAGAGAGGGGGCGCGCAGACGGGAGTGAGAGGGAAGAAGCCGCTGCGCGCGCTGCCACAATGATAACAGAGGAGACGCGACAGTGAGGCAGCTTGAACATGTGAGTTATGGTCTATCAGTTAGCCCTTTCAAACTGTATGTACATGACATTTGGGCGTTTGTAGGGCTACTGATATTTGTGCGAGTAATTTAAGTCTCTGTAGTTTAATAATCTGCTTGTTAATTGACGTGACCTGACCTGTTACTGTTCACAATCGATTGCCTTGGCCGTGCTTCAGTGTACATGCAAGTATCATATATCGTTGGGAAGCTTACAGTACATTCTCCTCTTGTGTATATATAACTAGTCGTCGACCTCTTCCACAACGTGCTCAAATCAAATATGGGTCATGTTTCAGAAAAAAACAATGTTATGTGTCAGTTTCTATTTTTGCTGCACATTCCAAGCCTATGATAATGTGAGTGACAATTTTGCTGACACAAAAGAAATGGCAATTGCATATCACTTTCACCAACACAGGACACATAGCTAAGTACTTACCTTCCTATTAGTACATTAATTTTAATTCTACATTTCCATATTTTGGAAAGGACCGGGAAAAAAAATCATGCAGTTGCTGCCCTTTTTCTGACTTTGAGCCCCTGCCCCTCCATAATCCTGTGCACGTCCCTGAATTCTGGGGACTGATTGGCAGGGATTTCGGGAATTAATGACGCATTTAGTGAAGAGTGGGGCCTGCCATAGTTCAGTGGGGGAGGTCCCGGAGTGGCATTGGCGGGAGCAGCTGTCACAGAGCTGTTTACGTCATCACCGTGTCAGAGTGAGGAGCAGCATGCTCCTCCTCCCTATCTCGGGGAATCCCTCATGGATTTCCCGTTAGAACAGTCACGAGACGAGACTCTGCAGCATACGTTTGACCAACTGAGCATAATCGATGGTCAAACCCTCCAGCCAAACGCCACCCCATCCTTCCCCTATTTTTCCATTATTGAGGATAGGTTATACCGAGTGACGCAGGACACTCAGACTAAGGAACAAATAACACAGCTTTTAATCCCAAAGAGCCGCCGGGAATTTATATTCCAGGCAGCTCACTTTAATCCCATGGCCGGACACTTGGGGCAGGATAAGACACTAGCCTGAACAATGGCCCGGTTCTATTGGCCAGGGATTCGTGGCAATGTCCGTAGGTGGTGTACGGCATGCCGCGAATGCCAGTCAGTAAATCCCGCGGCCATTCCCAAAGCGCCTTTGCGCCCTCTGCCATTAATTGTGACCCCGTTCGAAAGAATTGGGATGGTATTGTCGGGCCATTAGATTGGTCAACACGAGGATATCGCTTTATTTTAGTTCTGGTGGACTATGCAGCGCGATATCTGGAAGCAGCGCCTCTTCACAATATCTCAGCACGTAAAATTACATAAAATGAATAAACATATCTTAAAGCAATTTCTTTAGTCTAGTCCATTTATTTCAAATGGTGAACTGAATTGTATACGCTCACCGGCCGTTTTAATAGGAATACATGTATGTGCATGTGCAGTGCACGATCGTTACACTCATTCTTACTTTCTTACAACATGGTGACATAGTGACTACAGCCTCTATATGAGGCAGTAGCCACAAAAATTAGCATTCATTCATTCATTTTCCTTTTGCATTTATATATTTGCAGTTCCACTCACTTGATCAGTTTGAACTCACATTCTTGTTTTCCATCACCTATGAATAAGATTCCAGGATACCAGAGATATAAGGGCAAGGTCACTCTGCTCAATTTACATGATCATCCCACTCATTTCCAGGAGAAACCTGAGTCTCAGACTTGGAAGTGTTGATTTTCATTCCAGCCACCTCACAGTCAAAGAGCAAAACATTTATATATACTGTATGTTGGAGGTCCATTTAGAATGGTACCATGGCTACAAGGAGAACAGCATTTTCAAATAACAGGGATGTTATTTCCAAGCCTTCATACTGGACATCTTTCCAAACTTGGCTGTCTCTGGATATGCCGAGATGAGAAAACCCATAGGCGTAGACACAACACACACACACACACGCACTTTTGGTTGAGTCTGACACTCACCTGAAACAATTTTAATTGAAATGCAAGAATGTGTTAAATTTCACTGCTCTTTCACATTGCCTACAGAGTCCTGACCCCACAAAGTATTCAACATAGCTCAATACCCCATACTCCTGTTGTACCTTCCATATCAAATGTCAAGGTATCCAAATATAAACCTTCTCCAAATCCACAAAACATATGCAGACTTACTAAAAATAGTCCCATGATACCTCACAAGGCTGAGTGAAGAGTTAGTTCACTGGTCCACAGCCTGGGTGGAGTCCACACTTTTCTTCTTTAGTTGAGAAGAGTCTCCTCTCCAGAATCCTGGAATAATATACTATAAAAACTGCATATGTAATAATTTATATTATATAGACACGAGTGTTTTATTGGGAAATACCATGCATCCATTATACGTAACCACTTATCCTGTCCAGGGTCATGGGTAAGCTGGAGCCTATCCCAGCTGACTATGGGCGAGAGACGGAGTAAACCCTGGACAAGTCGCCAAATCATCACAGGACTGACACATAGAGACAAACAACCATTCACACTCATAGTCGATTTAGAGTCACCAATTAGCCTAATGTGCATGTCTTTGGGGGAAACCGAAGCACCTGGAGGAAACCCACATAGACACAGGGAAAACATGCAAACACAGAAAGGCCCCCGTCAGCCACTGGGCTCAAACTCAGAACCTTCTTGCTGTGAGGGGACGGTGCTAACCACTACACCACCATGCCACCAGTGGGAAATATGACACTCATATTTTTCATACGAACTACATCTGGGACATTGAGAACCACAAACATGACATATTTTCCAATATCCTCACTCATGAGGAAATCGATGAATTGTTTTGATAAATTTGCATACTTTTTGCTTGTGAATATGTCTATATAATAAAAAGAAAATCACATGTTGGCTTGAAGATGTGAAGTTTATCTTCTCGTGTTGAAAAACTTGGATATTTCATTCATATTCACTCTGGATATTTCACTCCGATATCTTATATTGGATATATGGCGGATATTTCACTCCGCCAGTGTTTTCCCACTGACTAGATGCACATTGTCAAAATGATGAACTGGCTCAAAATTAAAATTCTTTTGATTAACTTGTGTATTTGGGTGGCATGGTGGTGTAGTGGTTAGCGCTATCGCCTCACAGCAAGAAGGTCTGGGTTCGAGCCCCGTGGCCAACGAAAGCCTTTCTGTGCGGAGTTTGCATGCTCTCCCCATGTCCACGTGGGTTTCCTCTGGGTGCTTCGGTTTCCCCCACAGTCCAAAGACATGCAGGTTAGGTTAACTGGTGACTCTAAATTGACCGTGAGTGTGAATGGTTGTCTGTGTCTATGTGTCGGCCCTGTGATGACCTGGCGACTTGTCCAGGGTGTACCCTGCCTTTCGCCCGTAGTTAGCTGGGATAGGCTCCAGCTTGCCTGCAACCCTGTAGAACAGGATAAAGCGGCTAGAGATAATGAGATGAGAATGAACTTGTGTGTTTTATTTTTGTGGATGTGTCTATATAATATAAATAAAATTACATGGTTGCACGAAGATATGAAGTTTATCTTCTCATGTTGAAAACTATATCGCTCGTTCACTTCACTCACTCGTGAAATATACATTCTCCACTTGAAAATAAACTTCATATCTTCTTGCAACCATGTAATATCCTCTGTATATTACATAGACACAAATGTTTTACTGGGAAATACATCACTCATATTTTTCATATGAACTGCATACAGGACATTGAGAACTACAACTGTGACATATATTCCAATATTCTCACTCGTGAGGACATTTATTCATTTTTTTTGATAAATTTGGGTACTTTTTGTTTGTGAATGTGTCTATATAATAAAATGAAAATCACATGCTGGCTTGAAGATAGGAAGTTTATCTTCTCGTGTTGAAAAACTTGCATTTTTTTATCCAAAATACATTGCAGATCTGAGTGACATATTTAAATAATAAATAATAAATATGACCGAATGTGTCTATATAATAAAAAGAAAATCGCATGCTGGCTTGAAGATAGGAAGTTTATCTTCTCATGTTGAAAAACTTGCATTTTTTTATCCAAAATACATCGCAGATCTGAGTGACATATTTAAATAATAAATTGACCGTAGGTGTGAGTGTGAATGGTTGTCTGTGTCTATGTGTCAGCCCTGTGATGACCTGGCGACTTGTCCAGGGTGTACCCTGCCTTTCGCCCGTAGTTAGCTGGGATAGGCTCCAGCTTGCCTGCAACCCTGTAGAACAGGATAAAGCGGCTAGAGATAATGAGATGAGAATGAACTTGTGTGTTTTATTTTTGTGGATGTGTCTATATAATATAAATAACATTACACGGTTGCACGAAGATATGAAGTTTATTTTCTCATGTTGAAAACTATATCATTCGTTCACTTCACTCACTCGTGAAATATACATTCTCCACTTGAATGATACTGCTAGCATGATACTGAACAAGTCAAAGATGAGCAGCTGAATGGAATATATCTGATATACCATGAAAAAAAACAGCCATTATTATTATTATTATTATTATTGCACATACACATTCGATGGAACAATTATAGATTTTACAAAAAGTTAAGAACTTACCAATATTGAATGCTGATTCTGATTGAATGTAATTCACTGTTCTGTCAATCCAATGTACAAAGTTCTAACAATAAAAATGGTACAAGTCCAAAAAGCCTCAACAACAACCCAACTTATATACAAGCTACGGTATATCAGGGTAGACAGTTCAAGTTCAAGGTTACTTTTGGTCATAGTTAATTGTTACATTGCAGTTGTTCAAAACAAAAGGGCTTTGCTGAGTGAAGTCCATGAGTGAAGTCCTCTTGTAAAAGTCTCCGTCACTTTTCCTCACCTCCAAGTAGAACTTTGACAATATTTCAGCTTTTGCTCTTTTTTCCAGTTTTTCGATGTCCATTGGTCTGTTTTTCTCTTGTAAATATGCGTGAAGAATATCCAGTGTTCAGGGTGTCTTTCTCTTTAAATCTTCAGCTTTTAATGAAGCAAACCTTGTGGCCATGTTTGTGTACAAACTGTCACAGTCACTCGCTAGCACGGAAGTTTTACATCTCCAACATGTCTCTTTTCCAGTTTTTCAGTGTCTGTTGGTCTGTTTTTCTCTTATAAATATGCATGAAGAATATATAATGAAGTTTTGGTAGCCTTTTGGGTGTTCAGCGTGTCTTTAGTTCCAGTTTTCAGTTTATTTATTTAGTGCTTAAACCGAGCACCAAATTAACCCCATTTTCTCTCTCTCTCCTGGCCGACAAAGAAATGATTGTGTGCATGCACAGCAGCAAAGTTTTGTCATTGGATCTTCAGCTCTGACGTGTGACGTCGTGTTGTCTTGACAATGTGCAATATTATAACAATATTGCATGCTTATTCTCCATTGGGGAGAGTGATGAAATACATGGAGGATAAGCAATATGATAACAATATTGCATGCTATGAATAAACCCACTAGAAGGGAATAGAATACATGCTTTTATCCCATGGAAAAAGTGGCCCGTATTTATAATAATTCCCAATATTTCACTCCAATGACGTCACTCCTAGTGTTTTCCCAATGACTTGACACGTGTTGTCAAAATGGAGAACCGGTTCAAAATTAAAATTATTTTGATTAACTTGCATTTTTTTTGTGGATGTGTCAATATCTTCTCGTGTTGAAAAATATTTCACTCATTCGCTTCACTCACTTGTGATGTATACATTCACCACTCGAAGATAAACTTCATATCTTCATGCCACCATGTATTATCGTCTATATAGTTTGTGCTCAACCATACAGGGCTGCATTCAATGTTTTGTATGAAACATGAAACATAATTTATTTGGCAAAAAAGTACTAAATAAATTGAATCCATTAAAATAGAAATGTATAATTTTTCTGTCAGATATTATCCCATTTCCTCGATCAGTTAGTTGCTAATGGAAAAACTCCTGATTAATGGAACTTAATTATGCTTCTTGACACTAAAATGATGCATTACAGTGGGCAATTATTAAATATGTGCCAGGAAAGTTTCCCTTAAATGATTACACATGGTGATTTTGACATGTGACAGCCTTTTCTTCTGAATACACAACTTTGGGATGGTGTCTTGTGAACACTCCCTCTGTTCTTGGAGTGACAACTCCTCCAGCTTAATGAGAAATTTAGCATGGAACTGAGCCTGATTACCAGCCTCAAATTAGCCATAATGCACCTAATCAGAGGAGACAGCACATCGGCAGGAGAAAAATGGTAAACAGCTGAGTGCTCTCACTCATGCTAATTAAAAATTACCTGCTGCCTTGCATTGTCTTGTTTGGGGGAGTGCTCATGAAGTGGTTAAAAAAAATCTTTTTTTTTATTTCAGAAATATCTTACAAAATCTAACCCAGTCTCATAAAAAAAGAAAAAAACAAGTGTTGCCAGGCAAAACAAGTCTCACCCGGCAGCACTTATTTTATACCTATATGTTGGTAATGGTAATATTTCTCAGTCATCAGCTGTCAAGTTATAATCCTATGAAAATCCATGACCTTGAGTTTGACATTTCAAAGTCATTCAAGGTCAAAGATCATGGTGCCAAATGAAAGCCCATATGGCACTTCCTATAAGTTGATAATGGTAAATATCTGTCTACCATCAACCATTTTCAAGTTACAGCCCTCTGAAAATCTGTGACCTTGAGTTTGACCTTTTAAGGTCACTCAAGGTCAAATATCATGGTGCCAAATGAAAGGTCATATGGGAGTTCCTATATGCTCATAATAGTAAACATTTGTCTATCAGCAACCGTTTTTGAGTTATAATGGAAAATATGTTATTTTGACCAAAAGGTTGACCTTTCTGGTGACCTTGACCCCCCAAATTTTACGCCCAAAATTTAATCAGGTAATCTATGGACCATTGCCCACCTAACCTGAAAATTTTAAGTCAATTGGTGCAACCGTCTAGACTCTAGATTGTTAACAGGCAGACACACAAACAAACAAATGAAAAGTCGTGCAGAGCACAATACTTGTGCAAATCACAAAGAAACAGATGTTATGGCTGATTAGGTGTTTTTTTACAAGATTTGACCTTGGTGACCTTGACCTTTGACCCACCAAAAACTAATGCTGCCTTTATGTGACCCTAGTGAGTTGTCCTGTGCATTTTGGTGAAGATTGGTCAAGAAATGATGACACTAGAGCACCAACAACCAACCAACCAACCAACCAGACAGATCAACATGTAAAAATCTTCAATTTTTGCAAGTAACAAACCACACTGATTACAGTACTTTGCTCCACTTACTCTGTCACAGGCGAGGTAAATATATTTTCATTACCTTCTCTACAATCAATGTCAACATTCTGTCACAAGCACAGATATATCAGACTTTCACTAGATCAAGCTGTGGGTCATATTCTGTATTATATCCCTCATCAAAAAATTCCCGTGCAGGGATTGGCCAAGGATGGCTCACATGACATAAAATAGTTCCACCATTGATTAAGCAATGTCTCTTGTGACGTCAAAAAAAAAAAGAAAATTGATATAGTGTGAGTCACTCATGGTATATCCTGGATATACCATGAACTGATGTCACAATTTCAAGCTATACGGCCGACTCGAGTCACAGCTGTGGTTCTGTAAGTATTTCTGTATATGTAGCTCTACATATCATGATCATGCCTCGTGAGGCAGGCGATAGCATGGTACATTGCACATGGGCAGGTCAAAGGTCTCTCCGATGTAAATAACAAACATGGCTGCCTCCAGTGAGTTTATGCTGATATTCAATCTTAAAACTTTATTTTTGAATTTTTTGATGAGGGATATAAATCAAATACACCATGCACTGAGAGGCACCAGGAATAGACCTAACCTATAACTACATCATCGCTTGTTTACCACAATGCATTATGGGCGATACCCGGGGTCAACTCCGCTGTATTGTTTAATTTCACCTTTGTAAACACTGCATTGTTCTGTCTAACCAGTTTTAACCATGCCTAAAGTGAATTGTAGCATGCCTTATTGTGTCTCCACAACACAGAGAATACCTCATTTGAGCTTTTATCAGCTGCCAGTCAAGAAGAAGAGAAGGAAGAAATGGATAAGTTTAATCCGCAATGCAAACCTTCGAACTGAATTGGAATGGACAAGTGTTTGTAGATTACATTTCTCTGGTGGGAAAAAGACGTACTTAAACTGTGACTCAGCAATATTTCCATGGCCTTCGGTTATAGAAGATTATAACAATCGACACTGTTCATCATCTGAAACTAGCGATATTCCAAAGCCTGTAAAACAAAGAAGCATTCTTCGGCCTTTGTCTCTCAATGTACCGAAGCACTCAGCAGCCGAACGAGCCTGTCGGACCGATAAAACTCCCAAACCACGAAGGGTTCTCTTTCGGGTATGTATAATGTTCAGTGTACCTCACTAGCGGCATTTATTGAAGTAAATGCATTTATACTGAACATGACATGGCAGATCAGATTTTTTTTTTCTTGTAACGTTTCCTGATATCAAGTTTTATTTAAGCCCTGTGATGACCTGGCGACTTGTCCAGGGTGTACCCCGCCTTTTGCCCGTAGTCAGCTGGGATAGGCTCCAGCTTGCCTGCGACCCTGTAGAAGGATAAAGCGGCTAGAGATGATGAGATGAGAAGTTTTATTTAACTAATCACTCATTTATTTATAAATGTTTTGATGCTGTTCATCTGGGCCCGGGATCATGAAGCAATCTTAGACTTAAGTCAACAGTTGATTTTTCATAATAGTTTCCCTTCCTGCATCTGTAACTTCCATTGTTCTGGATCAAGGTTAAGTACAAGGCTAAGATTTCAATCGAACAAAGTTTCTTAGAAAATGGTAAGGAATAACTGAAGATTAAAAGAAACAAATTTAGACTTAAATCTAAGATTGCTTCGTGATCCAATATACATCCTCAGAAATAAGACATTCTGAGATTTGATGTTGTTGTTGTACAGTGTAGTAGACTCTGTCTCGACTCTTACCTTCTCACCAAGCTTGATTTGTATTCAGATTTTCCTGCTGTAAACCCTCGACATGTTATCCACCTCTTTAAATCACCAGTTTCATTGTCTTCCATGACAGAGCATGGAAAAAATCGCTTCTCTCACATTGCTCTCACGTAAAATTAATCTGACATCCGTCATATCGCTCAACTACCGACCCTGGCGATCCCCCACAATTCACTGCAGGAAACAAGTGATGATGTAGTTATGCTTGGGGACTATTATGGATTATCTTCGGTGACTGGCATAGGACTATTTTCTTCGGGGCTGCATCCCTCAGTAAATAGTATTATGCCAGTCGCATCAGAAAATCCATAATTTCAACCAAAGCCTCCCAGTGCATGGTACCTATATTTGATTAATATAACACCCTCATCTACATCATGCTATTTGACTCTGATTAATATGTATATTTAGATATAAAATAAATCATTAAAATAAATATAATTTCTCAGCATCTTAGCCTTAAGTAGACATTTTACCGAACAAGGCCAAACACGGTAACACTGTAAAATAATAAATAGTAATTAAAAAGTGTACATTTCCAATTCTTCAATATTTTTAACCATTCATTTTAAACATTTTATTGTTGTTACCCATACCCTTATACCCAGAATCTTAATATCACAATTTCACTCTCTCAGCACACATAAGAGTGTTCCTCTGATGATTTATTTTGAGTTCATGGCTTTATTTTCATTACCGTGTGCCATTGTTTTGGCTTTGTCTCCACCCTTGAAGTCTTATTGGGCTGTTATCTAATGTGTGCACCTGTTCTGAGTTCAACTGTTGATTATCTAATTATACCCTTCTGTTCCTTTGTCTCTTTGCAAAATCCCATTCGTTCTTAACATGTTTTTCTAAGACTTAGCTACCTGTATTCACTGTTCCTTATTTCCAGTTGTCCTTCTATGTTTAATCCCATGTCGATGTTCTTGTTTATGATTATAGTTTGTCCCTGCTTGCTGCTGTTCCTGGACTTTGATTGTGATTTTTAGATTTTAGATTTGACTAAATGAAGCAAACATCATTTTATGCACTTATGTTCGACATTCTCTCACAATATGCTTCACCATAATCATCTCTCAGTCAATCAAAAATGAGGAGAACCAACAAATCATCAGTGTCTTGATGAAATTCTCATCTCATCTCATTATCTCTAGCCGCTTTATCCTGTTCTACAGGGTTGCAGGCAAGCTGGAGCCTATCCCAGCTGACTACAGGCGAAAGGTGGGGTACACCTTGGACAAGTCGCCAGGTCATCACAGGGCTGACACATAGACACAGACAACCATTCACACTCACATCTACAGTCAATTTAGAGTCACCAGTTAACCTAACCTGCATGTCTTTGGACTGTGGGGGAAACTGGAGCACCCGGAGGAAACCCACGCGGACACGGGGAGAACATGCAAACTCCGCACAGAAAGGCCCTCGCCGGCCATGGGGCTTGAACCCAGACCTTCTTGCTGTGAGACGACAGCGCTAACCACTACACCACCGTGCCACCCCTTGATGAAATTAGATGTTGTTAAAATGCAGGAATTCATGCTGAGTTCATGTAGCCGAAGTGAGATTCTGGGAAAAGGTCTCTAAAGCCTACAGTATACTGTACTCTGACATTACTGTAATACCCATAAACCTTGTTACATCTCAACTGATGAGAAAAGTGGAAATTTATATATGATAGAAAACTACAGTATGTACCTAGCTATCTGTTTCCAAAAATAAAATTGATTCAATTCAATTCAATTAACTTCATTAGCTTGACCTAAAAATACAGTTATTTAATTTTATTTACCAAAATAATATTAATAAATGCCATGCAATCTAGTTCTTGTCATATGTGAATACTGCTCCGAAATGCAGCAAGACGTGCAAATGATTAAACACAACACATACTAGGTTTACAATACAGCAATTAAAGGCAATGATTTGGAGAAATGGGATGGCATGGTGGTGTAGTAGTTAGCACTGTCGCCTCACAGCAAGAAGGTCCTGGGTTCGAGCCCAGTGGCTGGCAGGGGCCTTTCTGTGTGGAGCTTGCATGTTGTCTGCGTGGGTTTAATCCAGGTGCTCCAGTTTCCCTCACAGTCCAAAGACATGCAGGTTAGGTTACTTGGTGGCTCTAAATTGACTGGAGGTGTGAATAGTTGTTTGTCTATGTGTCAGCCCTGTGGTGACCTGGCGACTTGTCCAGGGTGTACCCTGCCTCTCACCCGTAGTCAGCTGGGATAGGCTCCAGCTTGCCTGCGACCCTGTAGAACAGGATAAGCGTCAACAGATAATGGTTGGATGGATGGATTTGGGGAAACATGAACAGGTATCTGGTTATTTTACACAAAAGTCCTTTAGCACAAATCTAAAGTTTTTTTAGCACAAGTTCTAAAGTCTCTTAGCACAGTTCTAAGTTCTTCAGCACAACTCTGGATTATGGTCACAATAATAATAAAAAAAATACTCATCTTGATATAGGAAGGGGTTTATTATGATTGCTTAGAGACTGGAAGCCAGAATTTCTGCTGCTGTGCATGTTAAGGATCAGTTGTTGATCCCTGAAATGTGGATTGAAAATACGATTCTTTGGTGTCTTTGGATATTTGTAGTTAATGTAGTCATAACAAACCTTGAATTGTCGGCACCTTCATTGATAACCTCAGTCACTTCTGATCATATCACAAATTCAACTGACTGTCAGTAATTACGCGTTTGCCGAACTAATTAACCAGGGGATTATGTCTCTTGCCCTGCTTGACAATGTGTTTTGCCAAGTATGAGCAGAATCTATTCCTAAAAACTTACTCAAGTTATTAAAAGTCCACTTGATATCACATATTACTGTTTTCATATCTATTTAACAAATAAAGTTACAAAGTCTTTAACCAAAAAAAGACCAATTTCAAAGAAACTTCCACTAAAGCATCCTAGAACAAATGACAATTAAATAAAAGTACAATATAAAAGTTCAGGAATGACAAAATAACCAAAATTAGTAAATCAATTGTTTATAATACGGCAATCATATAGCAAGAAGAAGATGAAGAAGAAGAGATGATGCAAAGATGTGAGGGTTGTTTGATCATCAAGACAAGTCTCGAAGCTATGGTTATTTTACAGGGAAATTCACTTTGTTGCAGTATGTTTATATTTGATTTCAATATTTATTTTTTTTTGTTCAATGCTATCAACTGCTAAAAAAAATTAACACTAAATTATCAAATCAATAAACCACAAACACTCATTTGTAAATTGTGCAAAAAAAAATGCAGTGTACAGATTACAGGCAATTTGCACAAATCGATCAGATCATGAACAACTTGCACTTTAGTTGAATAATAATAGTCTATTGTTTTTGTGTCATTCTTTAAACCTGTCATTGAAATCACAATGGGATAGATAGCAAAACTTTCACTTCTCTAATCCTACTGTTCTTTTAACTGAGCACTCGGTGAACAGAAATGGATGTATATGTTATGATATCCACTGTAGTTTGGAAATTCATCTATTGCTGGGTTTCACGTGACGTCACATTAGTTATTCAAAACTTTAGCTGGTGGTCTACCAAAGCTCAGTTGACAAAGCGCTTGTACAGAGAAGGTGCATTGCTTGCATGAAAAATGCCTTACGCTTGCATTGTTTTAGGTTGCTTGAATCGATCAAACCATAAAATTGATAAAAGTTTCTTCAGGGTTCCCCATGAACTTATAAAAAAGGGTGAACAAACACAGGATTTCACAAAAAGACGTAGAGAAAGGTGGCTTTTGAACCTCTCAGTGAAATCAAAGGGAGCCGAGTCGAAACATGCTCGAGTTTACAGTGATTGCTTGGTGAAAGGTTTGTATTTCCCTCTCAGTTATGTCCTTAGTGTTTTCCGAGTACTTTTCTTGCTATGTGTCATTATTTTACGGTACTTTTTTTCGTCATGAAGCGCTAAAGTCCCCAGCTGTTTCTTTGTTTACTCTTCACTCCTCACAAAGTCCATATGCATGAAGGTCACGACAAAATTGTTACCCAGCCATACAGTTACAATGCCCCCATGATCACTTCTCCGTCTTGTTTAACTAAGATCCAGGTCTTTAAAGGGGTTTCTGATGATCTTTGTGAATGATTTACCTGAGAGATAAGAGCCAACACAAGTGAGAATCAAGCCAACTGTTGTTTGCTTACACTTCAACTTGCATCACTTCATTGTAAAGACACAAACGAAAAACTTAAAAAAACATACTTACACAGGCAAAAACAATACAGGATTCATTTGGCAGCGACTTGATACCGAGGTCCTTTACCCAGCTACATACAAAAAAGTTGTAAGCCTCTATACTTTTCCACACTTTCATCTGTTTTGCAGTGTAAAAGGATGTCTGCAACACCAGATAGTTCGAGATGTCGGGGAACTCGACTGAAGGGTAGTTTTCGAGATCGTATGACAAATCCTTCTTTCCCAGACTGTAGGGGTCGATTCCATTGCACATAGCAATCTTCTGAATATATCTAAAGAGAGCAGTGGCTTCTAGATTATGAGCATACTCTGATAAGTTATCACTAGTTGTCTGCACTACGGCAGCTGTTTAGACCACCAGCTATTTCACGTCCGGTAAAACTGCTAAGAAAAGTCACGTGACTGAAACCAAGCAATAGCCATGGTCAGTGCATGTGCAAGAAACATGTGTTGCTTTAAACATGATCAGTAAGTATTCATAATTAAGATTAAGTGTTCTTGGATCTTGTGCTAAAGAATTTGGAGTTGTGCTAAGAGACTTTAGAACTTGTGTTAAAAGACTTAAGAAGAAACCTTTATTCGTCACATGCACACTTCAAGCACAGTGAAATTCATCCTCTGCATTTAACCCATCTGAAGCAGTAAACATACACTCAGAGCAGTGGGCAGCCACACCAGAGCACCCAGGGTCAGGTACCTTGCTCAAGGGCACCTCAGCCCAAGGCCACCCCACATCAACCTAACTGCATGTCTTTGGATTGTGGGGGAAACCAGCACACCCAGAGGAAACCCACACAGACACAGGGAGAACATGCAAACTCCACACAGAAAGGCCCTTGCCGGCCACTGGGTTCAAACCCGGAACCTTCTTGCTATGAGGCGACCATGCTAACCACTACACCACCATGTGCTAAATAACTGTAAACCCATGAACAAAACTAGCATGAGTTCATGACAGTTTGCTGATTTAAAAAGTTACGTGTAATAGAGATGACCCAAATCTCTTTTTTAAATTGAAGTCATCTGCATATGTTTTATAAAATGCATTTACTATCAGAAAAAAAACAAAACAAAAACATGATGACATTTTGAAATAAAATTCAGACTTGTCAGAAAGGCTGAAAGAGGGCTTCAGTCTCTACAGGTTAATCAGAAAATTAATTTATCTTCTTCTCTCAGGAAGTAATTAAGTGTGGAGGACAGAGGCATCATGTGACATCATGAGTAATTAGTTAGAGGCATTTGTGAAGGAGAGGGGGGAAAATTGTTGGCTGATTAAGACAATAGACGCAGGTTGTATAGCTGGCAGGGAAAATGTCAGCAGTAGTTTTGACTGTGTGTGTCATATGGAGAAAAACCAGAAAAAAAAAACAAACCTCTTACTCTGTCCTCACTACACCTGCGACTAAAGAACACCTGCATTATTAAACATTATGACTCATCCAGGCCACTGTTGATTTATATTATGACAAAAATAGAGGGCTGGAATCAGAGTTTATGCTTTGAAATGTCTCTGTGTGTAACATTTCCGTAATTAGAGAGTGGCTTATTCACAACCTAATTGAGTCATAAATCTAATCAATTACTTTGGGTGAGATAGTGGTGCACTGCTGAATATTACAGATGGTCAAATCTGTTCTACATTATTACAGGCTGGCCTCCTTCTGGAGTTATAAAAGTTTTCAGCAGAGCTGAAGGAACACTTTTAGCTTAGAAGAGCACATGCTACTGTGGATGCTGTAGCACTGAGGTGTTAAAGGAAACTGCTAGAAACTGTTATACAGGCCGCGTTCAGAGTTGATGACTTAAGTTTTAAAATTATATTAATGAAAGTTATATTTACAACCCCGATTCCAAAAAAGTTGGGACAAAATACAAATTGTAAATAAAAACGGAATGCAATGATGTGGAAGTTTCAAAATTCCATATTTTATTCAGAATAGAACATAGATGACATATCAAATGTTTAAACTGAGAAAATGTATCATTTAAAGAGAAAAATTAGGTGATTTTAAATTTCATGACAGCAACACATCTCAAAAAAGTTGGGACAAGGCCATGTTTACCACTGTGAGACATCCCCTTTTCTCTTTACAACAGTCTGTAAACGTCTGGGGACTGAGGAGACAAGTTGCTCAAGTTTAGGGATAGGAATGTTAACCCATTCTTGTCTAATGTAGGACTCTAGTTACTCAACTGTCTTAGGTCTTTTTTGTTGTATCTTCCGTTTTATGATGTGCCAAATATTTTCTATGGGTGAATGTGCTGACTCTGTCAGTTACTGGGTGGGGTTAGGTTTCCCCTAGTGGTAGTTTTAGGTACTGCAGCTTTAATTTGTAGTCACTTCCTGTTTCATGCACGAGGCACTTCCTGTTTCAACCATGCCTGTTACAAGCCATATACAAATGTGCTCCTCCAGAGATTCAGCTGTTTTAACCTTGGAGTGGAACCAACACTGAGTTATTGCTGCAAATCGTTGTTGTAGTCGTTTAAGATTATTGTGGTGTTGAAAGTGATGATCAGAACGCTTAATTTAAGTTAAAACAAGATTGTTGTTAATTATGCTAATCATTGTTATCAATGCTAGTTAGCCACACTGTTGAGTCATTTAGCTTATTGTTAAGCCTCATTTACAACATGCTATACATTGTGTTTTGTGTGAAACGTTGCTAGTTAGTATATTTTCACTTTACCTGTTTACTTACCTGTGTAAATAGTTTCCTGTAAGAAAAAGATGTTAGATGTTAAATTTCATTATACTTATTTGATTTACCTACCTAATCTACAACTTGCCTAGACAATACTTGCCTGATTCAGCACCTGCGAAGGAAAAAGATTGTAACCAGTGTGTTGCATGTCTTTTATTCCTTTTGTAACATTTTGTATCCTGTATATTTCATTTGTGTTGTTTCAGTTTTACAAATAATCAAAGCACCAGAAGATTTCAGTAAATTAATCAGTTAACCTGGAATCAAGCCTACTGGTCTTTATTGTTGTTCGCTATCTGTCTACAATACCCCAGAAGTATTATCCAGGACAGAATAGTAAAATGTTGCCCACTCAGCAGGGATGGGCAGTGAACCACGGTGAACAGCACGCAGAAGCATCCAAGATGAGCCAAGTTGGTCAAGAGGAGTATCAGTCTCAGTTGGAGACAAGATCTCGAGCCTCAGTTTCACACAAATCCTCCAGATCATCAACCCGGTCATCTGTCAGCGCTGCTGCGACAAGAGCCAGAGCTAAGGCTGAAGCAGCAAAAATTAAAGTATCCTTTGCAGAAAAGGAGGCAGCAATGATGAAAGAAAAGGCTTCAATAGAGGCAGGTCTTCATGTTTTAAAACAAGAAAAAGAAGCAACTGCAGCATCAACAGAGGCAGCTGTATATGAAGAAGCAGCAGCAGCAGAGCTTGAACAAAGAAAAAGCGATGCTCTTGGTGAGTTACAGGATTTAGCTCTGGATGATCCAATGATGCGCACCAAAGACTACGTGGAAACACAGCCGTTTGATGCACATTCATCACAGGTGCAAGTGGCCCCTAGTCCACAGCAACCAATTGCTCATCAAGCACCAGTAAATGACTGACCCCCTAGCAACAAGGGACAAGATTCACTGTACGAGTCATTTGTGGAGGAAAATGAACACAGAGCCATGACTGCTGGACGCTATGTTCCTCACCCTGCCCCAATGACATTTTTGTCAAAGCAAGAACATTCACCTGTTACTCCTGATATTAAAAAGAAAGACACAGCAGCTAACCCTTCAGCTTCTCACCCCAACTTGGGTGACATATACTCACCTCCAATATCGCAAACCCATGTCTTGGCCCAGTACCTCATGAGAAAAGAGATGGTGAGCTCAGGACTCCTTGCCTTTGACGACTGCCCAGAAAATTACTGGGCGTGGAAGGCCTCTTTCCTAGCAGCTACAAGGGAGCTAAATCTATCTGAGCAGGAAGAGCTCAACCTACTGGTCAAATGGTTGGGGCCGAAGTCGTCAGCTCAAGCCATGCGGATCAGAGCTGTGCATGTAAATAATCCTAGGCTAGGCGTTTGGACGGTATGGGAGCGCTTGGAGGAAACTTACGGAAGCCCAGAGGTGATTGAAGATGCCCTACTGAAAAAACTGGATACCTTCCCAGTCATCGCTAACAAGGACACACACAAGCTCAGAGAATTAGGTGGCTTGTTGAAAGAGCTACAAGCTGCAAAGTCAGAGGGATTCTTACCTGGACTTATGTATCTTGATACAGCTAGAGGGGTGAATCCAATTGTTGAAAAGCTTCCCTTCTCACTGCGGGAACGCTGGATGACGCAGGGATCCAAGTGCAAGGAGCATTATTATGTGCCTTTCCCACCATTCAGCTACTTTGTTGAATTTGTATGTTCCCAGGCAAAGACCCGCAATGACCCCAGTTTTGCATTCAACCTTTCCTCTACCCCCAGTCAATCCAAGGGTGAGAGAGACCAAAAACACATCCAAAAATCTGCCGTAACAGTTAAGAAGACTGATGTCACAGCTGTAGGTGGTGCATCTCAGGACAGCACATCTGTGAAGAAAAGTGAACCGGACAAAGAATGTCCTATACATTACAAACCGCACCCGCTCACAAAATGCCGTGGGTTCCGAGGAAAACACCTTGATGAGAGGAAAGCGTACCTAAAGGAGAACTCAATCTGCTTTCGATGTTGTGCCAGCACCAAGCACATTGCTAAAGATTGCAAGACAACGCTAAAATGTAGTGTGTGTGAGAGCGACAAGCATACCTCAGCTACAGTGGTGCTTGAAAGTTTGTGAACCCTTTAGAATTTTCTATATTTCTGCATAAATATGACCTAAAACATCATCAGATTTTCACACAAGGCCTAAAAGTAGATACAGAGAACCCAGTTAAACAAATGAGACAAAAATATTATTCTTGGTCATTTATTTATTGAGGAAAATGATCCAATATTACATATCTGTGAGTGACAAAAGTATGTGAACCTTTGCTTTCAATATCTGGTGTGACCCCCTTGTACAGCAATAATTGCAACTACACATTTCTGGTAACTGTTGATCAGTCCTGCACACCGGCTTGGAGAAAATTTAGCCTATTCCTCTGTACAGAACAGCTTCAACTCTGGGATGTTGGTGGGTTTCCTCGCATGAACTGCTCGCTTCAGGTCCTTCCACAACATTTCCATTGGATTAAGGTCAGGACTTTGACTTGGCCATTCCAAAACATTACCTTTATTCTTCTTTAACCATTTTTGGTAGAATGACTTGTGTGCTTAGGGTCATTGTCTTGCTGCATGGCCCACCTTTTCTTGAGATTCAGTTCATGGACAGATGTCCTGATATTTTCCTTTAGAATTTGCTGGTATAATTCAGAATTCATTGTTCCATCAATGATGGTAAGCCGCCCTGGCCCAGATGCAGCAAAACAGGCCCAAACCATGATACTCCCACCACCATGTTTCACAGATGGGATAAGGTTCTTATGCTGGAATGCACTGTTTTCCTTTCTCCAAACATAACACTCCTCATTTAAACCAAAAAGTTCTAGTTTGGTCTCATCCATCCACAAAACATTTTTCCAATAGCCTTCTGGCTTGTCCATGTGATCTTTAGCAAACCAGATGAGCAGCAATGTTCTTTTTGGAGAGCACTAGATTTCTCCTTGCAACCCTGCCATGCACACCATTGTTGTTCAGTGTTCTCCTGATGGTGGACTCATGAACATTAACATTAGCCAATGTGAGAGAGGCCTTCAGTTGCTTAGAAGTTACCGTGGGGTCCTTTGTGACCTTGCCAACTATTACACGCCTTGCTCTTGGAGTGATCTTTGTTGGTCAACCACTCCTGGGGAGGGTAACAATGGTCTTGAATTTCCTCCATTTGTACACATTCTGTCTGATTGTGGATTGGTGGAGTCCAAACTCTTTAGAGATGGTTTTGTAACCTTTTCCAGCCTGATGAGCATCAACAATGCTTTTTCTGAGGTCCTCAGAAATCTCTTTTGTTCGTGCCATGATACACTTCCCCAAACATGTGTTGTGAAGATCAGACTTTGATAGATCTCTGTTCTTTAAATAAAACAAGGATGCCCCCTCACACCTGATTGTCATCCCATTGATTGAAAACACCTGACTCTAATTTCACCTTCAAATTAACTGCTAATCCTAGAGGTTCACATACTTTTGCCACTCACAGATATGTAATATTGGATCATTTTTCTCAATAAATAAATGACCAAGTATAATATTTTTATCTAATTTGTTTAACTGGGTTCTCTTTATCTACTTTTAGGACTTGTGTGAAAATCTGATGATGTTTTAGGTCATATTTATGCAGAAATATAGAAAATTCTAAAGGGTTCACAAACTTTCAAGCACCACTGTATGCATCCTGGTCCAGCGCCATGGTCACCTCATGGGCAGGCTGGACACTCACCTGGGAATGACCAGAGCGGGGAGAGTGAAGTTGCGGCACCCCCTGTTGTCACTTCCAAGTGCACCGAGATATGTGGCGACGCACCCCAGCCTAGATCCTGTTCCAAAACCTGCTTGGTCAAGGTTTTCCACGCTGATAATCCGAGCAATTCTCACAGAGTATACGCAGTACTCGATGACCAAAGCAATAGATCTTTAGTGAAATCTGAGTTCTTTAGTCTGTTGGGCATTAACAGCAGTGCATCTCCCTACATGCTAAAAACATGCTCTGGCAGAGTGGAGACTGCAGGAAGGAAAGCAACTAACATCATCGTGGACTCTCTTGATGGAAAGACCAAGGTCACACTGCCCACCCTGCTGGAGTGTGAATATTTACCTGGTGACCGGTCAGAGATCCCGACACCTGAGTGCATCCAATATTTCCCTCACCTCAGACCAGTAGCTGACAAGATCCCTCCACTTGACAACAGTGCACCCATTCTTCTGCTACTAGGCCGAGATATTTTGAGCTTGCACAAGGTGTGGGAGCAGCGTAATGGGCCGCACAACTTGCCATATGCTCAGCGCCTTGATCTTGGCTGGGTCATAGTGGGGGAGTTATGTCTGGGTGGCACTCACAAGACTGAGGAAGTCAATGCTTACAAGACCTATGTCCTTCAAAATGGATGCTCTTCCTTCCTCAAGCCCTGCACTAATAACATCCACATCAAGGAGAGACCCAGTGAAATTACTCAGTGTAGTCTTCGCTCACCATCACAAAGTGAGGAGGTCATTCCAGAGACATGTAGGGATGGTTTTGGGGAAAGTGTGTTTCAGAAAACACCAGCAGACAACAAACCAGCCATGTCAGTGGATGACAGAGAGTTCCTGAGAATAATGGAAGAGTATATGGACAGCGAAAATCACTGGGTGACACCACTACCCTTTCGTTCTCCTCATAAGCGCCTTCCAAGCAACAGAGAGCAAGCCTCTCAAAGACAATGATCTGGACAGGGAGATCATAGACTACTGGATGACTGTGCATGTATTCGGCAACAGCCCGTCTCCAGCAGTAGCAACATATGGCCTGAGGAGAGCTGCAGAGCAAGGAGAAGCTGAGCATGGCAGTGATGCAAAGGAGTTCGTCTTCAGAAACTTCTATGTTGACGATGGACTCACATCATTGGCCAAGGAGGAGGAGATGATCGATCTCCTGCAGTGAACCAAGGCTTTGCTGGCTGACTCCAACTTGAACCTTCACAAGATAGCTTCAAACAGCCTGAGGGTTATGGAGGCTTTTCCTGTGGAGGAACAAGCAAGCAACTTGAAAGATCTAGATCTGGGAGCAGACCCCTTGCCCCTCCAGAGGAGTTTAGGCTTGAACTGGGAGCTTCAGACTGACAGTTTCACCTTCAGAGTGTCAAGAGACATCAAGCCATTCACTCGGAGAGGCATGTTGTCCACCATAAACAGTCTTTACGATCCCCTGGGATTTGCGTCTTCCATCACGGTCCAAGGCAAGGCATTGGTGAGAGACACTTCCTCAGAACAGTATGAGTGGGACACACCTCTCCCACCAGAGAAGGAGGCACACTGGAAAGCATAGATCAACTCCTTAACATACCTGGAACAGAAGGCGAGTGTCAGTCCTGCACCCCTGGGAGACTTCGAGCTGGATCATCTTAGCAAGGTCCAGTGGCGCCAGGTCCAGAGCCTGGCGGACTCCTTCTGGAAGAGGTGGTGGTCGGAGTACCTGGCAACACTTCAACCATGGAGGAAGTGGACCTCCGAGAAGCCTGACCTCCAGGAAGGTGACATTGTTTTGATAAAGGAAAGTCAAGCAAAGCGTAACATGTGGCCTCTTGGACGAATAGTTAAGGCCATTGCTGGTTCAGACAGCAAAGTTCATAAGGTCATTGTGAAGACTCTTAGCCAAGGGGCAGTTAAGGAATACCTTAGACCCATTTCTGATGTTGTTTTACTTATTCCACAGAAGAAAGAGTAAATACACTGTAAAAAAAGAATAGTTGAGAATACTTGAAATTTCAAGGCAACAGGCTGCATTAAGAATTTTATGTTTTGCCAATGATGTGCCCATGATAATCCAAACTATGATAAAACTGTTATCTTTATTAAGAATTCTTAATTAAGTCAATTTTCAATTCCTCATTCTGCCAACATAGATTTCTCTTTTTGCTGAACAGTGGCATTCACAGTAGTACAAAAAGGCAATTGAGGTTATCAGACTTTTTTGGGGGGCTTTTTTCACCTTTATTTGGATAGGACAGTGTAGAGACAGGAAATGAGCGGGAGAGAGGGACGGGGAGGGATCGGGAAATGACCTCGGGTCGGAATCGAACCCGGGTCCCCGGGTTTATGGTATGGTGCCTTATCCACCTGAGCCACACCCACGATGTGGGTTTTAAAAACTTTATTTCAATATTGAAGTTTTGTAATTGTGTAGAACAATGAAAAAAGGCATGTATAGTTTAATGATAAATTGTGGTGGCTCAGGTGGATAAGGCGCCATACCATAAATCCGGGGACCTGGGTTTGGTTCCGACCCGAGGTCATTTCCTGATCCCTCCCTGTCTCTATGCTGTCCTATCCAAATAGAGGTGAAAAAAGCCCCAAAAAAATCTAAAAAAAAAAGGTTGTGATAACCTCAATTGCCTTTTTGCACTACTGTGAATGCCACTGTTCAGCAAAAAGAGAAATCTATGTTGGCAGAATGAGGAATTGAAAATTGACTTAATTAAGAATTCTTAATAAAGATAACAGTTTTATCATAGTTTGGATTATCATGGGCACATCGTTGGCAAAACATAAAATTCTTAATGCAGCCTGTTGCCTTGAAATTTCAAGTATTCTCAACTATTTTTTTTTTACAGTGTAGTGGTATACATGTATACCAAGCGGGGAGTGTGCTGACTCGGTCAGTTACTGGGTGGGGTTAGGTTTCCCCTAGTGGTAGTTTTAGGTACTGCAGCTTTAATTTGTAGTCACTTCCTGTTTCATGCACGAGGCACTTCCTGTTTCAACCATGCCTGTTACAAGCCATATACAAATGTGCTCCTCCAGAGATTCAGCTGTTTTAACCTTGGAGTGGAACCAACAGTGAGTTATTGCTGCAAATCGTTGTAGTCGTTTAAGATTATTGTGGTGTTGAAAGTGATGATCAAAACGCTTAATTTAAGTTAAAACAAGATCGTTGTTAATTATGCTAATGCTAATCACTAATCATCGTTAGCAATGCTAGTTAGCCACACTGAGTCATTTAGCTTATTGTTAAGCCTCATTTACAACATGCTATACATTGTTTTGTATGAAACATTGCTAGTTAGTATATTTTCACTTTACCTGTTTACTTACCTGTGTAAATAGTTTCCTGTAAGAAAAAGATGTTAGATGTTAAATTTCGTTATACTTATTTGATTTACCTACCTAATCTACAACTTGCCTAGACAATACTTGCCTGATTCAGCACCTGCGAAGGAAAAAGTAGATTGTAACCAGTGTGTTGCATGTCTTTTATTCCTTTTGTAACATTTTGTATCCTGTATATTTCATTTGTGTTGTTTCAGTTTTACAAATAATCAAAGCACCAGAAGATTTCAGTAAATTAATCAGTTAACCTGGAATCAAGCCTACTGGTCTTTATTGTTCGCTATCTGTCTACAATACCCCAGAAGTATTATCCAGGACAGAATAGTGAAAGATCTGGACTGCAGGCTGGCCAGTTCAGTACCCGGACCCTTCTTCTACGCAGCCATGATGCTGTAATTGATGCAGTATGTGGTTTGGCATTGTCATGTTGGAAAATGCAAGGTCTTCCCTGAAAGAGACGTCGTCTGGATGGGAGCATATGTTGCTCTAGAACCTGAATATACCTTTCAGCATTGATGGTGTCTTTCCAGATGTGTAAGCTGCCCATGCCATACGCACTAATGCAACCCCATACCATCAGAGATGCAGGCTTCTGAACTGAGTGCTGATAACAACTTGGGTCGTCCTTCTCCTCTTTAGTCCGAATGACACGGCGTCCCTGATTTCCATAAAGAACTTCAAATTTTGATTCGTCTGACCACAGACCAGTTTTCCACTTTGCCACAGTCCATTTTAAATGAGCCTCGGCCCAGAGAAGACGTCTGTGCTTCTGGATCATGTTTAGATACGGCTGCTTCTTTGAACTATAGAGTTTTAGCTGGCAACAGTGAATGGCACCCTGAATTGTGTTCACAGATAATGTTCTCTGGAAAAATTCCTGAGCCCATTTTGTCATTTCCAGTACAGAAGCATGCCTGTATGTGATGCAGTGCCGTCTAAGGGCCCGAAGATCACGGGCACCCAGTATGGTTTTCCGGCCTTGACCCTTACGCATAGAGATTCTTCCAGATTCTCTGAATCTTTTTATATTATGCACTGCAGATGATATGTTCAAACTCTTTGCAATTTTACACTGTCGAACTCCTTTCTGATATTGCTCCACTATTTGTTGGTGCAGAATTAGGGGGATTGGTGATCCTCTTCCCATCTTTACTTCTGAGGGCCGCTGCCACTCCAAGATGCTCTTTTTATACCCAGTCATGTTAATGACCTATTGCCAGTTGACCTAATGAGTTGCAATTTGGTCCTCCAGCTGTTCCTTTTTTGTACCTTTAACTTTTCCAGCCTCTTATTGCCCCTGTCCCAACTTTTTTTGAGATGTGTTGCTGTCATGAAATTTCAAATGAGCCAATATTTGGCATGAAATTTCAAAATGTCTCACTTTCGACATTTGATATGTTGTCTATGTTCTATTGTGAAATGCAATATCAGTTTTTAAGATTTGTAAATTATTGCATTCCATTTTTACTTACAATTTGTACTTTGTCCCAACTTTTTTGGAATCGGCGTTGTATATGTATAGCATTTAAGCACAGCCATTATCCAGAGCTGTATAATCTTCATCAGAAAGCCATGCTTATGCAAATTCAGTAGGTAAGGGTCAAAGAATATCACAATCCTGTTCGAGAGGTGTTATTACAGCAAATAAAAACATATCTAGGGATTTTATTAAAAAATCAATAAATATTAGTACTCATTTAAGTTCCTGGTGAAAATATAGGTCTTTAGTCTTTGTTTGAAGACAGTGACTCAGCTGTTTGGACAACCAGGGGGAGTTCATTCACCACCTGGGTGCCAGAACAAAGGACAGTCTTAGCCCATGTTTACATTAGACCGTATCAGCGGATCATCAGATTAACGTTTTTAAAACGATTAGTGTGCACACAGCAACACCAATACACGATTTGCGTGCACACAGCAACACCAATACACGGATACGCTCGGCTCCGCAGGCATCCTGCGCTCCAAATCACTCCGCCCTGAACAGCGAGTGCCCTCTGGAGGGTGCGCATTCCAGCCTTGCGCAGCTCACAGAGCACGCGAGTGAAGTGCACAAGCTGTGATTCGGGACTGAGCCGCTGTGTGTGTGATCCCAGCGCATATCACTTACCACTTGCAAGTGGAAGGATGGCAAGCCTAAAGACAATCATAACTACACAATGGGCAGTATTTGCTCAGTATTTGCAGTATTTTCATACTTTTATACTCTTTAATGAAAGGTGATACAAGGCGGAAGTCCGCGCCGTTTTTCAGCAGTCGCGTCACATGACCAACGCCAGCAAATCAGGAAGGTGGATGTCACAGTGACGTTGTCCAATGACGACGCCAGCTAGAGCTCAGCACAGCGTATCCGCGTGTCTCAATGTTTACACAGCACCGGAGCTGACACGATCTGGATTGAATACGTGGACCCTGGCGGATTCCCGTTTCCCGGCGTTTCCAGGCGGTTTAATGTAAATGGACAGTGCATCCGCGAAGAAAACGAGACAGATACGGTCTAATGTAAACTTGGCCTCTATGAATCTTTCCCTTGCATCTTCAGGTATGGTGGGTCCAATTGAGCTGTGCAAGAGGCTTTAAAGCGATTTAACCAGGAAATTTTGAAATTACGGAGTTGTGAAATGTCATCATTATACAACAAGATGTTCTAGATGAAGAAAATTAAGCGGACTTTAGCTTAAAAAAACATGTTAAAGTTGTCACATCAGTCCGTTGGGCCATTTCTCTGGTGCAGCCACACTAGATTAGCCAGATACATGGATGTATCCTTGACTTGCAGTTGATGTCAAAGCAAAATAGAAACCCGGATGTTGGCCATTTTGGTGGATATACAAATGCGGAGTCGAGTGACATTCCATAGAAAACATAGTCACGTGTGTGCAACTCTCTTTGTTTTTCCACTGCTTTAAGCATTCTTTTAACTCTGCCATATCTTTGTGCTGTATATGGTTGTGGTCACAACAGTACTCATGACACTGGCACATTCCAATTCCATCCATGATTCGGAAAGAGGGCGAGGAAACTCTGAGGCTTAGTACAGAGAGGAGACGAGCACAGCTGAACAACATCGGCAGGGCTGATCTAACAGAGGCTAAAACCAAAACAGCTCGTGTTTGCAGTAATCATTTGAGATTCAAAAGCTTTCTCAATGATATCATGGAAGAATTTTATTTCGTGTTGCTAGAATTTTGCTATAAAATGAGCGTTCTCTTGTCATGGTTCACTCGGTTGTTGTTTTAATTTTAACACGCGTATTACCATTTTGCTTCTAGGAGCACCAGCAGAATTATATGATAGAAACAATCCAGACTGGGCACCCACTCAGAAAATGGGCTATGTTTCGTCCAAAGTCAGACTTGATTCTTCGGCAGCCAAACCAGATAGAATGTGATATCTGGGTACTCGATGGTCGGTAGAAGCATCTTAATTTCAGAAAAGTCTGACTTTTTTAAATAATATGGGTCAAAACCACACATATTTATCTTCTCTTTGTATCAAATCTTCACTTGACTGTTCAAATCGTGGTAATACTGACAAAATTCAGCATTGTTTACAGACACGCTTTCAGCGGCTGCCATCCTAGTTGCTTTCTATATCCACCATCATGGCGGACACTCATGATGTAGCACATTTTGATCACATGGTTGCAAGTCATCTATTAGAAGATGAAAACGAGGGTGGCGCTGTGCGATGTAGGAGTCCACACATCTTCGTTCCTCATTCCATCCTGGATCCAAGACATTTGGCTGAGTGGCTTCATCAGGTAAAGCGAGAAAACTTTACTCCTGGAAAAAGCAGCAAATTGTGCAGTGAGCATTTTACAGAAGATTGTTTGTTTTGTGGAGGATTTGGATGAAAAAATCACTGGGAAGAAGCAAGACATGAGGCAGAAACAGCAAGTGAAGCCAGACGCGATCCCAACTTTGTTTCCCCACAAAACACCGGTAGCACGACAGCATACCGTGTCACGCATCAAATGGATGGAAGATAAGCAGGTAAATATATATTTTTAAATAACCAGGCAATAAACTAGCCACTACTTTATGATTCCTATACTAATATTGCATTGCCATAATTTTTGTGGAGAAATGCAAACAAATTGACCAAGAAGACCATGATATTATACTATAGTCTATATAGCATGCATTTGTGCATCTCTGCTGTGCTCATGGAAAATGACATCACACACGATAGAGTTATGGCGGCCTCCCTGACAAAAATAGTCCCGTCTATTTTCATCACTTTAGTGGTTGTATCCTTAAGAACAAATTTAAAATGCAGCTTTTTTAATAAAGGACAGACATAAAGACCTAGTTTTAGCTCAATTTGTTTATTTGCAAGATATTTTCTTTAAGGGAACTTCGGTCATCAGGTAGCTGATGCTTCAATAGCACAACATCTCAGATAATTCCAGGCTTCTTTGAAAAGGCACTGTAGCACATTATAGGCAGAGATACAGACCTCTCTCTCTCTCTCTCTCTCCATATATATATATATATATATATATATATATATATATATATATATATATATATATATATATATAAATAAATAATTTTTATATATATATATATATATATGGGGGTGGGGCGGGAATACACACTGGGAGTCCAGTCCAGGGCACCATAACGTACACACATGAACACACTCATTAGTGTAGTGTAGCCAACCACCTACATGTAAGGAAACCAAAGAACCTGGAGAACACCTACATGTACACAGCAGTGGCGGCTGGTAGCCTTTCAAACAGGGGAGGCTGGTCGGTTACGATATTTCCAGATTTTAAAAGAAACACATCAATTTTGCCCATACTCTTGCCTCTGATCTGGCTGATTGTTGGCAGCGTCACGAACTGTGAAATAACAGGTTCTTTTGGCCCATTAGCCTACTGTCCAATATACATGATGGTGGTGTTGGGGGGAGGGGGGTATATTTTTACATCTTATATTTTAAAATTGTGGCATGTTGTTTAAAAATTGATCATTATTGAAAGCAGCTCTTTGTCAGGAACCTCAGCAGTAGAGCTGGGTGCCACACATTTCATTCAATGACACTTTCCCTATATTTTACTTATTTTGACTGAGAAATGTTTTATTGACAATTTTGATAACCCTTCACTTTTAATCCAGGTCTGTAGTGTGAAATGTTCTCGGCTGTGTTTTTGTTTAAAAATGTTTTCCAAATTGTAGCTGTGTTTAATTCATATCCAGAAAAATATATATTCCAATATAATATACTCAGCATAAACATTTTAAATAGATTCTATATTTTTGGTCCATCCATGACATATTACTAAAGTAGCCTATTTACTGTTGTTGATGTGGGTCACTTGCTGTTAGCCAATTCACTTTCTCGTACCAGGAGAGCTGAAAGGAACGAGTATTATTCCCTACCTTTTTCACCAAGTCAATTTGAGGCATTGGTCTACCCTGCTCTTTAATTTTAATTTTTTCCTCGAAAGGAAGACTGGCAAATGGCTTCGCCAAAATTAAATCAGCAATGCTTGGCATCCGTGCGCAGCTTTCTTGCTAGCTGACTAGCCCCCTCAAGTTCAGTCACTCAAATAAACGAAATTTCTGGAACTAAGATAGCAAACTTGACAACACTATATTTACACTTTATTTACAATGAAAATATATACAAACTAAAAAAGCTGGTAGAAACCGTATGTAATGAATGAAATTGAAATGTAAGCTGATCTCTTACAATACAGCACTTGCGAATCCGCATGGGACTGAACTGATGTTGCCAGATACTGCTGACGTTATCCAGCCCAAAATATGTTCAAAACCCGCCAATATGCACTTAAAACCGCTCAATTGAGCGGGAAACCCCCAATCTGGCAACACTGTACCGCTGCCTGTCTATAGTTGAAACGAGCTGTCAATCAAAGAAAATATCCGGCCGCTTTCACCAATTACCAGTCTCCTCGTGGAAACTGCCATGTCCCTCCCATGTGAGGCTCGGAGTCCGTGAGCGGGCGTTTTCGCAGTATTTGTCCAATAACCGTCTTGCATTTTGAGATTGAAAAGCGCAGAGCTCCCAAATGCCACTGAAGTCCACTGAGGCCGGGAGTCCGCAGGCGGGCATTTTCGCAGTATTTGTCCAATAATCGTCGTGCATTTTGAGATTGAAAGCGCAGAGCTCCCAATGCCATTGAAGCCCACTGAGGCTGCGCTGCATCACACTGTCACGAGCAGTGTTGGGCACGTTACTTTCAAAAAGTAATTAGTTATAGTTACTAGTTACTTTTCCCAAAAAGTAACTGAGTTAGTAACGGAGTTACTTTGTCATAAAAGTAACTAATTACCAGGGAAAGTAATTATTCCGTTACATTTTGTTCCCCCTCAAAAAAAATCAATTTCAATTAGTGTAATCATAATAAAAGTGAATGTTAAATGTGTTTAATGACTGAAATGGACACTTAACAGAACCAATTAGTAACGTTATCTACACTATATTAATATGTTTGTGGGACAATGTGAGATAAGACATCTATCAAATGTAATATATTTTTGTAGTTATTAAAATTATATTACTAATTACTGGCCACTGACGAGGACAAACGCTTTGTTCCTCGACATAGTGTGCATTGCACGTAAACACTCTTGCCTTTTATTTCAAGTAATGAAAAGTCCTGGCTGTATTTCCAGTGTGAAAGCGCAGTGCTGGGCTGACCGCTCGCCATCGCTGGGTCTTCCGATTGAAAGCGTGCGCAGTAGTGCAGTAGGCGTGGCCTACCTACGTATGTTGTCCAAATCTACTCTGATTGGCTTACTGTGCCGTTGTCTCGTGTCTCCCCGCCCCACACGAAAGCAGAGGAAAGAAAGGCTGAACGAGCAGCGTGCCAGATGAGAGCAGCTTTAATAAAGTAACGCATAGTATTTTATTGTAAGTAACGGGAACGGCGTTATAACGATGTAAAAAGTAATTAGTTAGATTACTCGTTACTAAAAAAAAGTAACGCCGTTAGTAACGCCGTTATTTCTAACGCCGTTATTCCCATCACTGGTCACGAGGGGGAGAAACTCACGCACACATTAAAGTTATAAGGGCATTTTTAGAGGAGGCTGAGCCTCCCTCGTTGTCTTAGAGCAATCGCCCGTGGTACACAGGGAGAACATGTGAAAAAAAAATTCTGCAGTCTGAACTGCAAATGAAATATTTAAATACAGATTTCAGGATGTGACACAATTCCATCAGTTAGACTGGATTTCATGTGTTTTCATGTGCCATTCTTGTCAGAAGGTTGTCCCAAGAACAACAACAACAATAACAACAACAGTGTGGATTAAAGCCCGACATCAAGGCAATTCAGGAGGGGAGAGTGGTCATTCAGTCACTCAGTTTATTTGCCTGGAGCTTTTAGCAATAGACATTATCACAAAGCAATGTTACAGAAATAGAGAGATGTTGAACATGTGAATTAATATATTTAACTATAATGAGCAAGCCTGAGGTAATGGTGGCAAGGAAAAACTCCATGTATGATTCAACATGAGGAAGAAACAAACTGAAAAGGAACCCATGCTCATTTGGGTGATAACACTTTGGAAAACCATTGTTGTTAAACACAGCTCATCACTGCATCTACTATGCAAAACGAAAGCCATATAACAACAACGTCCAGAAACACCACCGAATTCTCTGGGCCCGTGTTCATCTGAGACAAAGTGTGCTGTGGTCTGATGAGTCCACATTTAGAATTGTTTTTGCAAGTCATGGACATTGTGTCCTCTGGGCTAAAGAGGAAAAGGACCAGCACAAAGTTCAAAGCCAGCATCTGTCATGGTATGACAATGTGTTAGTTCCCATAGCATGGGTAGCTTGCTTATCTGTGAAGGTACCATTAATGCTAAAAGGTACATACAGATTTTGGAGCAACATGCTGACATCCAGATGACATCTTTTTCAGGGACGTTCCTGCTTATTCCAGCAATACAATACCAAACCACATTTTGCACGTGTTACAACAGTGTGGCTTCATAGGAAAAGAGTACAGGTGTGTGGCAGTGGGGGCGTGGTCAAGCGCTGGTGTGTGGCAGTGGGGGCGTGGTCAAGCGCTGGTCTGTGACAGGAGGGCGGAGTCAGGGAAGGTAAGTGGCAGAATCACTACACCTGAGAGCAATTAACCTGTTTGTGTGTCTTCCCAGTGACCGCGCCCTACTTAAGGAGGGAGAGCGAGAGCAGAGGGGCTCTTCCCAGAACCAGACACTGAGCGTGTGTCTGTAAAAGTCATTCAAAATTGTTAGACTGAAAAGTGTGACAATAAAACGGTTTATCAACCTGAGCTCTGTCCTGCTGACTTCTGTGCTCCGCCCATACATAAGAACTGCCACAGTGGTGCCGAAAGCCGGGATCTGGAGCGCAGAACGCCGAACCGCCCCATGGAGTCTTCCCCATTCGCCGACCTGGTCCACGCCCTCGCCACGGCCCAGCAAAGCCAGCACCAGGTGCTCGTCACACTCTGTAAGGAGCAGGAGCAGCGCTTCGAGGCCCTGGTGTTGGCCCAGCAAGAGGACCGACAGGCTTTCCAGCACCTCCTCGCATCGGTGGGGACAATCGACGCTTCCACCGCGGGCCCGTCCCCCCTCACCCTGACGAAGATAGGCCCGCAGGACGACCCCGAGGCTTTCATCACGCTATTTGAGCAAGTCGTGGAGACCTCAGGGTGGCCGATGGATCAGCGCGCCTCCTCCCCCTGCTAACTGGGGAGGCGCAGCTGGCCGCGCTACAGCTCCCCGCCGACCGCCGGCTGGCCTACGCGGACCTTCGCCAGGCCATCCTCCAGCGTGTGGGGCGCACCAGCGCTTCCGCGCTCTGTGCTTGGAGGAAGTCGGCCGCCTGTTCGCGTTTGGCCAGCAACTCTGGGATGCCTGCTGGCAGTGGCTGAGGGCCAACAACCGCGACACCGAGGAGATCGTCGATCAGGTGGTGCTGGAGCAGTTCATCGCGTGCTTGCCCACAGGAACCGCGGAGTGGGTCCAGTGCCACTGCCCAGCATCGCTGGATCAGGCCATCGAGCTGGCGGAGGACCATTTGGCGGCTGTTCCGGCGGCAGGACAGCAGACAGCCTCCTCTCTCTCTCTCTCTCTCTCTCTCTCTCTCTCTCTCTCCCCCTCTCCTTCTGTGTCCCGTCCTTGCCCCATTCCCCCACCGCGGAGGCGGGGGCCGGCACCACCCCAGCCGGCCCGCTGCACCCACGGTGCCCTCCCGTTTCACCCTTATGTGTCTGTCTGTCTCTCCCCCCCTCAGGTGAGTGAGCCCCAGAACACCGGTGCAGAGAGGAAGCCCGGGCCGGTTTGCTGGCGCTGCGGGGAACCGGGCCACCTCCAACAGCAGTGCACAGCAGTGGAGGTGGGCGCGGTGGGTCGGATCCCTGACACACCAGAAGCCGCCCTCGATCGGGCCGGAGCGTATCGCATACCGGTGAATATTCAAGGGGATACATATCAGGCGTTGGTGGACTCCGGTTGTAATCAGACCTCAATTCACCAAAGCCTGGTGCAAAATGAGGCATTGGGGGGAGCACAGGGGGTGAAGGTGTTGTGTGTGCACGGGGACGTTCACAGCTACCCTTTGGTGTCGGTCCACATTTTTTTTCTGAGGGGAAAAATTTATAGTGAAGGCGGCGGTTAATCCTCGCCTTACCCACTCTTTAATTTTGGGGACTGATTGGCTGGGATTTCGGGATTTAATGACACGCTTAGTAAAGAGTGGGTCCTACCATTTAACAGGGGGAGGTCCCGGTGTCACTTTGGCGGGAGCAGCTGTCACAGAGCCATCTACGTCATCTCCGCATCAGAGTAAGGAGCCGCCGGCCCCTCCTCTCTCTATTGGGGAATCCCTCGCGGATTTCCCATTAGAACAATCACGAGACGAGACTCTGCAACATGCGTTTGACCAAGTGAGAGTAATCGATGGTCAAACGCTCTAGCCGAACGCCACCCCATCCTTCCCCTATTTCGCGATTATGAAGCATAGATTATACCGAGTGACACAGGACACTCAAACTAAAGAGCGAGTCACGCAACTTTTAATTCCAAAGAGCCGCCGGGAATTGGTATTCCAGGCGGCTCACTTTAATCCCATGGCTGGACACTTAGGGCAGGATAAGACACTAGCCCGAATAATGGCCCGATTCTATTGGCCGGGGATTCATGGCGATGTTCGTAGGTGGTGTATGGCGTGCCGCGAATGCCAGTTAGTAAATCCAGCGGCCATTCCAAAAGCGCCTTTGCACCCTCTACCATTAATCGAGACCCCGTTCGAAAGGATTGGGATGGATCTTGTCGGGCCATTAGATCGGTCAGCACGAGGGTACCGCTTTATATTAGTTCTGGTGGACTATGCAACGCGATACCTAGAAGCAGTGCCTCTGCGCAATATCTCAGCACGCAGTATTGCGGAGGCGCTCTTCCACGTTATCTCCCGAGTTGGAATCCCGAAAGAGATTCTGACTGATCAAGGCACCACATTTATGTCACAGACACTGCGCGAACTGTATGGGTTATTGGGGATTAAGCCGATCCGCACCAGCGTGCATCACCCACAAATGGACGGTTTAGTAGAACGGTTCAATCGCACCCTCAAAAATTCGTAAGTAAGGATGCACGTAATTGGGATAAGTGGCTCGAGCCCTTGTTGTTTTCAGTGCGAGAGGTCCCCCAAGCCTCCACGGGGTTCTCCCTGTTCGAATTATTATATGGGCGTAAGCCGCGCGGCATTCGAGACGTGCTGCGGGAAAATTGGGAGGAGGGACCTTCACAAAGCAAGACTGAAATTCAATACGTTATGGACCTGCGGGCAAAACTCCACGCGCTCACCCACCTAACCCAGGAGAATTTGTGGCAGGCCTAAGAACAGCAAGCTCGCCTGTACAACAAGGGTACGCACCTTAGGGAGTTCACACCGGGAGATAAGGTACTCGTACTGTTGCCCACGTTGAGCTCCAAATTGATCGCCAAGTGGCAAGGACCCTTTGAGGTCACACGGCGAGTTGGGGACGTCGACTATGAGGTGAGGCGAATGGACAGGGGTGGGGTGCTACAGATTTACCACCTCAATCTGCTTAAACTCTGGAACGAGGAGGTCCCCGTGGCGTTGGTGTCGGTGGTTCCAGAGAAGGGGGAGCTGGGGCCGGAGGTTCAAAAAAGGGCATTGGCATCACGTACCTCTCCGGTCCCCTGTGAAGACCACCTCTCCCCAACCCAACTCACGGAGGTCGTCCAGTTGCAGACCGAGTCTTCGGATGTGTTCTCGCCCCTGGCCGGTCGCACTAACCTCATAGAGCACCACATCGAGATGCCCCAGGGGGTGGTAGTGCGTAGTCGCCCTTACAGGCTACCCGGACACACAAAAAAAGGTTGTTCGGGAAGAACTTGAGACCATGCTCGAAATGGGCATCGTCGAGGAGTCCCACAGTGACTGGAGCAGCCCGGTGGTCTTGGTACCCAAGGCCAATGGGTCGGTCCGGTTCTGTGTGGACTATAGAAAAGTCAACACGGTGTCTAAATTCGATGCATACCCAATGCCTCGTATTGATGAGTTGCTCGATCGACTCGACACGGCTCGCTTTTATTCGACACTGGATTTGACGAAGGGATATTGGCAGATCCCCTTGACTCCACTATCCCGAGAAAAAACGGCCTTTTCCACACCGTTTGGTTTACATCAATTCGTCACACTTCTGTTTGGGCTGTTTGGGGCGCCCGCTACATTTCAGCGGCTGATGGACAGGGTCCTCCGCCCCCACTCCACCTATGCGGCTGCCTATCTTGACGACATCATCGTATATAGTAATGACTGGCCGAGGCACCTTGAACACCTAAGGGCCGTCCTTAGGTCGCTGAGGCGAGCGGGTCTCACAGCCAACCCGAAGAAGTGTGCAATTGGGCGGGTGGAAGTACGGTATCTGGGCTTCCACTTGGGCAACGGGCAGGTGCGTCCCCAAATTAACAAGACCACAGCAATTGCGGCCTGCCCAAGACCAAAAAGGGGGTGAGACAGTTCCTGGGGCTGGCTGGCTATTATCGTAGGTTTATGCCTAATTATTCGGACGTCACCAGCCCGCTGACTAACCTCACTAAAAAGGGGGCACCAGATCTGGTCCAGTGGACGGAGCAATGCCAGCGGGCTTTTTCTGAGGTAAAGGCTGCACTATGTGGGGGGCCACTTTTACACTCCCCTGACTTTTCTCTCCCCTTTATGTTGCAGACCGATGTGTCGGACAGAGGGCTGGGGGCGGTTTTGTCCCAGGAGGTGGAGGGGGAGGACCGCCCTGTCCTGTACATCAGCAGGAAGCTGTTGGTGCGTGAGGGGTGCAACAGCACGATCGAGAAAGAGTGTCTGGCCATCAAGTGGGCGGTCCTCGCCCTCCGGTACTACCTGCTGGGGTGCCCTTTCACCCTCTGTTCGGACCACGTGCCCCTCCAGTGGCTCCACCGCATGAAGGATGTCAACGCGCAGATCACCCGTTGGTATCTGGCACTCCAACCCTTTAATTTCAAGGTGGTCCACAGGCCGGGGGCGCAGATGGTCGTGGTGGACTTTCTCTCCCGTCATGGGGGGGGAGTCGGCTGCAGGCCGGACGGCCGCCTGGCCTGAGTTGGGTGGTGGGGGTATGTGGCAGCGGGGGCATGGTCAAGCGCCGGTCTGTGACAGGAGGGCAGAGTCACTACACCTGAGAGCAATTAACCTGTGTTTGTGTGTCTTCCCAGTGACCGCGCCCTACTTAAGGAGGGAGAGCGAGAGCAGAGGGGCTCTTCCCGGAACCAGACGCTGAGTGTGTGTGTCTGTAAAAGTAATTCACAATTGTTAGACTGAAAAGTGACAATAAAATGGCTTATCAACCTGAGCTCTGTCCTGCCGACTTTTGTGCTCCGCCCATACATAAGAACTGCCACAAGGTGCTAAACTGGCTTGCCTCCAGTCCAGACCTGTCTCCCATTGGAGATGTATTATTAAGCACAAAAATATGATAACGGAGACCCGGGACTGTTGAACAACTGAAGTCATATATCAAGGAAGAATGGGAAAAAAATTCTTGTTCAAAACTTCAACAATTGGTGTCCTAAGTTCCCAAACACGACTGAGTGTTGTTAAAAGAAAAGGTAATGTAACACAGGAGTAAACATGTCCCTGTCCCAATTTTTTTTTGGAATGTGTTGCAGGCATCAGATTCAGAAGGAGTATATATTTACAAAAAAAAACAAAGTTTATCAGTTTGGACATTAAATGCCTTGTCTTTGTATTGTATTCAGTTGAATATAGGTTAAAAATAATTTGCAACTCATTGCATTCTGTCTTACTTTACATTTTATACCGTGTCCCAGCTGTTTTGGAATTGGAGTTATAATACAACCCTGATTCAAAAAAAGTTGGGACAAAGTACAAATTGCAAATTAAAACGGAATGCAATAATTTACAAATCTCAAAAACTGATATTGTATTCACAATAGAACATAGACAACATATCAAATGTCGAAAGTGAGACATTTTGAAATTTCATGCCAAATATTGGCTCATTTGAAATTTCATGACAGCAGCACGTCTCAAAAAAGTTGGGACAGGGGCAATAAGAGGCTGGAAAACTTAAAGGTACAAAAAAGGAACAGCTGGAGGACCAAATTGCAACTCATTAGGTCAATTGGCAATAGGTCATTAACATGACTGGGTATAAAAAGAGCATCTTGGAGTGGCAGCGGCTCTCAGAAGTAAAGATGGGAAGAGGATCACCAATCCCCCTAATTCTGCACCAACAAATAGTGGAGCAATATCAGAAAGGAGTTCGACAGTGTAAAATTGCAAAGAGTTTGAACATATCATCTACAGTGCATAATATCATCAAAAGATTCAGAGAATCTGGAAGAATCTCTGTGCATAAGGGTCATGGCCAGAAAACCATACTGGGTGCCCGTGATCTTCGGGCCCTTAGACGGCACTGCATCACATACAGGCATGCTTCTGTATTGGACATCACAAAATGGGCTCTTGGGAATATTTCCAGAGAACATTATCTGTGAACACAATTCACCGTGCCATCCGCCGTTGCCAGCTAAAACTCTATAGTTCAAAGAAGAAGCCATATCTAAACATGATCCAGAAGCTCAGACCTCTTCTCTGGGCCAAGACTCATTTAAAATGGACTGTGGCAAAGTGGAAAACTGTTCTGTGGTCAGATGAATCAAAATTTGAAGTTCTTTATGGAAATCAGGGACGCTGTGTCATTCGGACTAAAGAGAAGGACGACCCAAGTTGCTATCAGTGCTCAGTTCAGAAGCCTGCATCTCTGATGGTATGGGGTTGCATTAGTGCATGTGGCATGGGCAGCTTACACATCTGGAAAGACACCATCAATGCTGAAAGGTATATCCAGGTTCTAGAGCAACATATGCTCCCATCCAGATGACGTCTCTTTCAGGGAAGACCTTGCATTTTCCAACATGACAATGCCAAACCTCATACTGCATCAATTACAACATCATGGCTGCGTAGAAGAAGGGTCCGGGTACTGAACTGGCCAGTCTGCAGTCCAGATCTTTCACCCATAGAAAACATTTGGCACATCATAAAACGGAAGATACGACCAAGACCTAAGACAGTTGAGCAACGAGAATCCTACATGAGACAAGAACAGGTTAACATTCCTATCCCTAAACTTGAGCAACTTGTCTCCTCAGTCCCCAGACGTTTACAGACTGTTGTAAAGAGAAAAGGGGATGTCTCACAGTGGTAAACATGGCCTTGTCCCAACTTTTTTGAGATGTGTTGTTGTCATGAAATTTAAAATCACCTAATTTTTCTCTTTAAATGATACATTTGTTTAAACATTTGATATGTCATCTATGTTCTATTCTGAATAAAATATGGAATTTTGAAACTTCCACATCATTGCATTCCGTTTTTATATACAATTTGTACTTTGTCCCAACTTTTTTGGAATCGGGGTTTTCGTAATGTCTTTTTTTTTTTTCCCTGAGAGCACAGAGTTTGGGGATTTTTGTAAAGATGTTGTGTATTTAGAAAGCTTTTCTGTGTTTCATTGTGTAGTATGCAGACACCACTATAAGGACAGGATTCTCCCACCATCACCCCCGCCCCTTAAACAGGATGTTACTTTGGGAATAAATAATCTCATCACCTCTAGCCACTTTATCCCATTCTACAGGGTCGCAGGCAAGCTGGAGCCTATCCCAGCTGACTACAGGCGAAAGGCGGGGTACACCCTGGACAAGTCGCCAGGTCATCACAGAGCTGACACATAGACACACAACCATTCACACCTACGGTCAATTTAAAGTCACCACTTAACCTAACCTGCATGTCTTTGGACTGTGGGGGAAACCGGAGCACACCCACAAAACATGCAAACTCTACTCAGAAAGGCCCCCGCCGGCCATGCGGCTCGAACCTGGACCTTCTTGCTGTGAGGCAACAGCACTAACCACTACGCTACCGTGCCACCAGAATAAATCATGTAGTGTGCATTTATACAAAAGGTATAGTAATCACTGCATGCAGACCCCACCATGCTGTTTTTAGGCCACTAAAGAGTGTCATTGTATTGTTTTTTAAACTGAGCAGCATTTCCGTGGCATACAAATACCACAGTTGCATTCAAATAGAAGCCTGTACTCCAAATTCAGCTTCTGCAGACTATTTTAAAGAGAATCAATGTCAAGGAGAGAAGTCTTGACAGTTGACAGGAGTGCTGACAGAAAATAGGCTATTTAAACCCACATGCACTGTTGAGAGGCTTACCTAACACTGCTGTGGCTCAGTTTATTGAGTGCTGAGAGAGATCAGTAGTGGCACACACTCTTGTGGGCTCCTGATAATAGAACGCTTTCATGAAGCTTTTTATTCACTGGAACTGAGACACATGATGAATGGGCATTAGGTCTGAGCCTGTTACTGAATTTATAGCTGCCGTTTCCCCCTTAACCATTCCAGCAAATATCTCGAACATTTTCTGGCATGTTAGATTTTCACACAAGACTCGCATGTTGGAATTGTTGTTTTTAGATTTTTTTTTCCTATTGCATTGATCTTAAGCACTTAAATTACTGTGAAGACTTTGTATTTAAATGTGGCTCACACTCTGAAGCTCTTAATCAGTTATGTATCATTGGCGAAATGTTATCCACAAGAGGGAACCGTTATTCAAATAGCATTTGTTTACGCCATAGTTAAAACAGACTCACAATGTGTATAAATTAAGTAAACAGTCCAAATACACACACTGGACACTTTATTAGGTACATCCATACATACACCTGCTGTTTTATGCAGTTATCTAATCAGCCAATCCCTTGACAGTAGCACAATGCATAAAATCATGCAGATACAAATCAAGAGCTTCAGTTAATGTTCACTTCAAACATCAGAATGGGAAAAATTGTGATCTCAAAGTGTGACTTTCACTGTGGAATGGGTGTTGGTTTGAGCCAGATGGACTAGTTTGAGTATTTCAGAAACTGATGATCTCCTGGGGTTTTCTGTCTGTGAAGGTTCTCAGTCATCCAGGTCATAGTAAACCGTAGGTGCTAAAAAATTACAACATTAGTGTACACAATTCAATGCAGTGAGGAATGCACAGATATGTACATTGGGAAAACGAAACAACCGCTTCACAGGCACATGGCTCTACACAGGAGAGCCAGTTCCTCAGGCCAGGACTCTGAAGTCTATCTTCATCTTAATAACAAAGGACACTCATTTCAGGACTGAAATGTATGCATTTTTACCAGAGAAGACCGGTGGTTTGAAAGAAGAGTAAAAGAAGCCATCTTCATCAACCTGGAACGACCATCACTGAACAGAGGAGGTGGTCTGAGACCACTTATTAGCCACCTACAATGCAGTCCTTGACACACTTCCCAGAAAACTGAATACACATCCACACCAAAACTCAGGCTACATCCACACGACAATGGCAATGAGATGTTATTTAAAAATATATCGCGTCCAAATGGGCAACGATCAGTAAAATATCAGGTCCATATGGCAACGCAACGCTTGCTGAAAACGATGCAATACACATGCCACACCTCTAGGGGTACTGTAAGACGGTCCCTTCGGAGACACCAGAACAATAGAAGAAGTAAGGACGCATGCGCATAAGCTATTATGCGCGAGACTTCATATTAGCCACAAAGTCAGGAAAATCTGTTCGTAAAATTACATTATAATGACCAAATACAATGAAAAGTATTTTTCCAGTCTCACCTGTGAAAGGTAATCCCATGTGATCTCGTTTGGATGGTAAACCTGTTGGTACAGTTAAACGCAGCTAATCTTTATTCTCCGCTTTAACCTATCCAATATGGCGGCGAGGATGACATATGATTCTACGCGGAAGGCGGCGTCTTTAATGGTCTGGAATAAATTGAATGCTAAACGTTGATGGATTAATTTGTTGTTTCTCACCTGTGAAAGGTAATCCCATGTGATCTCGTTTGGACGGTAAACCTGTTGGTACAGTTAAACGCAGCACATGAATCGTTATTCTCCACTTTGACCTATCCAATATGGCGGCAAGGATGACGTATGATTCTACGCGGAAGGCGGTGTCTTTAATGGTCCGGAATAAATTGAATGCTACACGTTGATGGATTAATTTGTTGTTTCTCACCTGTGAAAGGTAATCCCATGTGATCTCGTTTGGACGGTAAACCTGTTGGTACAGTTAAACGCAGCACATGAATCTTTATTCTCTGCTTTGACCTATCCAATATGGCGGCGAGGATGACGTATGATTCTACGCGGAAGGCGGCGTCTTTAATGGTCCGGAATAAATTGAATGCTACACGTTGATGGATTAATTTGCTCTTCTACGCCCATTTTGAGGAATGTATTGTAGGACTTAAACCAACATATGAAGAGGTGAGATCGCTCCTTTCTTTCCCTATTTTTGCTGGCGGGATAGACTCTGCCCTAAGGGCAGAGTCTCTCTCTCTCTCTCTCACTTTGCACCATTACACAATAAATATTCACAGTGAAAATATTTTGTAAGCGCGTTTCATGAACCAAGTTATAGGATTTGTTGACAACTCGCATCGAGTTCATTACACTTCTACCCGGCGTGAAGCACTCACAGTCATGTGGTTGTGATGTCATTGTAAACAAATCCGTTCTACTCATCCAGACGACTTCACAACGGCAACGTTGCCAGATCTTTCCACTCTGGAACCCGTTCTCAAAAAGATTGCGTTTTGGGCACCCAAAACGCCGGTGCCATGTGGACGCCAGACCTAAAAGATAAGCAATTGTATCAGAGTCACCTGAATCCGTTGCCGTGTGGACAGGGCCTCAGCTGACTTCAATGACTCACATGATGGCAGAGTGCCAACGACCCACAGATCACTCTATTAACTCTCTAGGCAGCTAACACTGTTCACACCCAGCCCCTAGTGACCTACACATACAAGATGACTCAACAACCCATGTGACCTCAGCAACTCTCCTTAGGGTTGCTTTTGGTCCACTAGAGGATAAATACATGGAACTCTCCACTAGTCAGACAGAACTGAAGAAGCCTTTTGGATGAGAGGTGAAACATCTTCAAGAATTTCAAGCAAGTTCAGTTGCCTTCTTTAGCACCTACAGTTTCCTGGGTTTCACATACAACAGTCTCTAAAGTTTACACAGAATAGTGCAAAAAACGAGCAAAAAAATATATTGAGTGAGGGACAGTTCTGTGAGTGGAAAAAACCTTGTTGACAAGAGAGGTCAGAGGAAAATGGCCAGATGGCTTCAAGCTGCCAGGAAGGATATAGTAACTCATAGCAACTCTTTACAACTGTGGTGAGCAGAAAAGCAGAACAGAAGACCATGTTGGGTTCCACTCCTCCAACCAAGAACAGGAATCTTGGAATCAATAACAAGTTCCAATTAAAGTGGCCAGTGAGTGTATATCTGTCGCAGATTACCACTCTCAACATGCGATGCAGTTCTGAGCACAGCGAGCACTGCTTGCTCTTGTTATTTGTCCAATATGTGCCTTTGCTTTGGTTTTAGTTTTGTCTAAATCTGTCCTGTCTTGCCATTACTTGCTGCTCTATTGTGTTCACTTTTTCTGTGTTTAGTCCTTGAAGAGTTTGTCTGTTTTTCAACTGCTGTGCCATTGCTTTTATTCCTGGTTCACTGTTCACTGTTTTCTCATGAATATTTCTTGTTTGCACTGTCTACCAGAGGGGAACCATCAGGGCTTTCTAGGCCTTCAGAGAAGGCCCAAACATATCAGCATTTCATGTTATATTTAATTTCTTTCATAATTTCATGATAATTATTCTCTTCTAATTTTAATTTGGCCTCATTTTCAATCAAATTTGCTTCAGAAATGAAAGGGTTACTGTCCTGAAAACATAACTCGTAAAATAGATTTAGCCAATGAGTTTTTTGTTTGTTGTCTCTCGGCTGAGAAGAGTTTAGAGCTGCTCAATCATTAGTTAGGACTTCATTGCTGGGACAGAAGGCCATGGCAATGTATGTTTATGTAGGAAGTGACAGATGAATTAACCAATCAGATGTTAATTTATAGTGGGAGGGACCAAAACTGTATCTCCCTTGGCCTTCTCAAAGGCCAACATGAGCTTAACCGTGAGTCGATGCCGTTAGTGCAGCAGTGAAGTCACCTTCCAGCTGGTGTAGTGTTCATCAGTAGTGTTAGTGAATGCTAATAAAGCAGTCAAGCGAGTGCTATCTATTGAGAACAAGTAGCACAGGCTAACAACTGAGAAACTAAGGCCCTGTCCACACGGTAACGGATTCAGGTGAATCTGATAACATTGTTTATCGTTTCGGCCTGGCGTCCACACGGCACCGGCGTTTTGGGTGCCCCAAAACAAAATCTTTTGAGAACGGGTTCCAGAGTGAAAAAATCTGGCAACGGCGCCATTGCGAAGTCATCTGGATGAGTAGAACGGATTTGTTTACGATGACGTCACAACTACATGACTGTCAGTGCTTCACGCCAAGTAGAAGTGTAACGAACTCGATGCGAGTTGTCAACAAATCCTATAACTTGGTTCATGAAACGTGCTTACAAAATATTTTCACTGTGAATATTTATTGTGTAATGGTGCAAAGTGAGAGAGAGTGAGAGAATAGCCCTTAGGGCAGAGTCTTTAGTCCAAACACTGCAGAAGCAGTACCAAACCGCGCACCGCCCATGCGCTTTCCAAAAACAAAAACAATCCCGCCAGCAAAAATAGGAAAAAAAAAAAGGAGCGATCTCACCTCTTCAGATGTTGGTTTAAGTCCGACAATACATTCCTCAAAAAGGGCGTAGAAGAACAAAGTAATCCATCAACGTGTAGCATTCAATTTATTCCGAACCATTAAAGAATTCTGGAGGATATCAGAATGTTGGCGTACCGGCTTCCATCTACCCCCATTCATTCCTCTTTCCACGTCTTTCGTTTCACGCTACTGATTAATAATCAAAACTTTATGTGGCTAATGCTACAGAAGAAGGGGTTTATGTGCATGCATCTGCTTCTTCTGTTGTTCTGGTGTCTCCGATGGGACCGTCTTACAGCGCACGTAGAGGTGTGGCATGTGTATTGCATCGTTTTCAGCAAGCATTGCGTTGCCATATGTACCTGAAATTTTACTGATCCGTTGCCCATGTGGACGCGATATATTTTTAAATAACATCTCGTTGCCGTTGTCGTGTGGATGTAGCCTAAGATTCCTGTCTCCAGACTCTTCTTCCTTGCTGCATGCTAACTACAGTATTTTTCACTCAGACTTAACTATTCATTTCCTGTGTAATTTACTAAGTTACTTTTAAAATCAACATCAACAGCTACACACAACAGAGCGACCTGGCACCCTGCCGCTAATCCCTTGCAAAATCCTTTGCCCTGTTGCTTTTTTGGTGTCTGGCTAAGTTTTGGCTGAGCTCAAGTCCCAGCTCTAATAGTAACGGTTCACCACTGCTGTCTACATGTCTTGGTCCATAAGAACTCAACATTTCATTCTTCTGTGTGCTATGTATGTGGAAGAATGACAAAGTTGAGTTGAATTGAGTTGGTTTTGACCTTAGTTTAATGTTGCCTGCCTGTGCTCTGATGCCTGCTCTGACAAAGATTTGTGCACTGCCCTTAATAAAACACACATTAGCTCTATTTGGAGAGGGTTAAATGTACATGGGGTCCTGGGGTAATTTTTATTTTACAGGTGCTCCTCTGTGGCTTTATTTATAACAGAGAACTTTATTTAAATCATTATTTCTATTGTCCATGTCATTGTTTTTCTCCGTCCTCCTCTGAGAAATTTAAAGGCTGAATTACCTATTGGTTTTGCTTAACTCAGTGGTCATCAGATAATATTAGTCCAGATACATGTCTGTAATTTTCTATGCAGATCGCATGGGCAAAAAAAGATGTCTGACTGCTGTTACTTACCATATATAAGTACCTTGCACACCAAGTCTGAATTTTTGGATGAAATATTGGCACAAAATAATTTGTATTAGTCTTTGGTATGATGAAAAATACATTTTGATCTGTCTTATTTGTTCTGAAATTTTGCATGTCAAAATGATGACCTGACCAATCAAATGAGGGTAGCACTGGGTTCCAGTGATATCACTCAACAGAATGACAATCAGAAAAATGCCAGCAAAATGGCTTCGTCTGTATCAGTGAGCCTCTGCGATGCACCAGCATCACTCATATCCAGCAGCTATATTTCACCCATTAAAACCTAACACCATGAGCATTGCTTTCTTTCTTGTTCCCAGCATCCTGTCTCTCAGCTTCAGCTCTTGAACAAGATTATGAAGCTCTCTCTGTTGGCGCCTCCATTCCAACAAGTGTACCAAGAACTTTCTTTTCTTGAGAGCTTGCCTATAATTATATCTTCATCATGTCAGTGACTCTATCATTGACTCAGAGCACTAGTGACAGTTGCGGTGTGAAACTAGCGTGAAACGAGTACAAAATAAAATGTGAGATATTAAAAAAATTGCATCAGGCTCAGTGTGCCTACTCTGTATGTGAAAATTTGGTACAGTTTTTTTTTTTTGCATTTTCACATCACAATCTCATGTTGTATCTGGTGGTTAAAGGCCTGTATTGTCATAGCATGCATATCAATGCACCTTCAACAGATATTAAACATTTCCAAAGCCACAAAACAACAACAACAACAAAAATAGCTACTTCTTGACTACTTTATGATTATTTATTTATTTATTTTTTATATTTATTTTTGCTGGAATTTTGGTTCAGCCCAAAATGAAATTAGAGCCAGCATGAGCTGCACCTGGAATCGGAAACTCTGACATTGCATTCAGAATGTACAGTACAGTGCAAAAGTCATAGGCACATGCAATAAAATTCTGTAGAGCAAAGACGCCTTCAAAAATCCATCCATCCTCTGTAGCCACTTATCCTATTCTACAGGGTCACAGACAAGCTGGAGCCTATCCCAGCTGACTATGGGCAAGAGGTGAGGTACACCCTGGACAAGTAGCCAGGTCATCACAGGGCTAACACATAGAGACAAACAACCATTCACAGTCAATTTAGAGCCACCAATTAACCTAACCTGCATGTCTTTGGGGGAAACCAGAGCACCTGGAGAAAACCCACACAGACACGGGGAGAACATGCAAACTCCACCAGAAAGGCCCTCGTTGGCCACTGGATTTAAACCCAGGACCTTCTTGCTGTGAGGCGATAGTGCTAACCACCGTGCCACCCACCTTCAAAAATAATGAAATTAAATGTTTCTACATTAAAAAAAACCCAAAAAACATATAGATCAGTAAGTGGTAATGCATGAAAAAGTCAATGTTTCGTGTGATGGCCCTTTGCTAATAAATAAATAAATAAATAAATAAATAATAATAGCCGTCTCAGGTCCAATGAGTGCAGTTTTATGCGGAAATGAGCTGTAGGTTTTACTGAGCATCTTACAGAACCAGCCAAAGTTCTTCTGGACACTTTGACTGTCACACTTCCTTCCTGTTTTTGCAGCAAAACCGAGCAACCTTCATTATGTTTGTTTGTCTGAAAAGTGGTGTCTTATATGCTGCTTTCTTTACTGACATGCAAACATTTTTTCTGTCACATTTAATTTTGTGCTGGAAAATGAATATTTGGAAATCTAAAGTGTTTTTGTACTGATTCCATAATGTAGAAGTCATAAATAAAAGTTTGTAACAAAGTTTGGACTAAAAAAAAAAAGATTTTAGCACAGTACTGTACATTACATCTCCAAGACTGGTACGCAAACAGAGCTTTCTGTAGGTTTAAAGTGGAGGTTTAAATATAAGACATTCTTGAAATTAAAAAAATAAAATGGTTTGTGGTTGTCGGGCGGCATGGTGGTGTAGTGGTTAGCACTGTCACCTTACAGCAAGAAGGTTCTGGGTTTGAGCCCAGCAGCCAACGAGGGCCTTTCTGTGTGGAGTTTGCATGTTCTTCCTGTGTCTGCGTGGGTTTCCTCTGGGTGCTCCGGTTTCCCCCACAGTCCAAAGATATGCAGGTTAGGCTAATTGGTGGCTCTAAATTGACTGTAGGTGTGAATAGTTGTTTGTCTCTGTGTCAGCCCTGCGATAACCTGGTGACTTGTCCAGGGTGTACCCCACCTCTCACCCATAGTCAGCTGGGATAGGCTCCAGCTTGCCTGTGACCCTGTAGAACAGGATAAGCAACTACAGATAATGGATGGATGGGTTTGTGGTTGTATGCATTAATGGTCTAGAATCTCATCTCATCTCATTATCTCTAGCCGCTTTATCCTTCTACAGGGTCGCAGGCAAGCTGGAGCCTATCCCAGCTGACTATGGGCGAAAGGCAGGGTACACCCTGGACAATTCGCCAGGTCATCACAGGGCTGACACATAGATACAGACAACCATTCACACTCACACCTACGGTCAATTTAGAGTCACCAGTTAACCTAACCTGCATGTCTTTGGACTGTGGGGGAAACCGGAGCACCCGGAGGAAACCCACGCGGACACGGGGAGAACATGCAAACTCTGCACAGAAAGGCCCTCGCCAGCCCCGGGGCTCGAACCCAGGACCTTCTTGCTGTGAGGCGACAGCGCTAACCACTACACCACCGTGCCGCCCTGGTCTAGAATAATAATAAAAATATATATGTATGTGATTTGAGACACAACACTAGTTTATTTAGCAGAGGTAGGAATGTGTCCATTTTTATTCCTACATTTAGTGCAGCATGTCAGGATAGTGAAAAAACCCTTATATTAAATGTGGCTTGTGTGTGTCACATCAACGCCGGAAACAGCATCCAGATAGAATACTTGGAACAAAACATGACCTAATAATGTAGCCTACAAATATGTGCATGTTCACCGGTTTACTGATCACACACACTTGCACTTTATCACAGCCACACAGTATATAAGGACTCTCACACCAACCATTCAAACTATACCGTTTGTGTTTCATACCAGTCTATACCAAGACTTTGATCATCATTATCTTTCTGATTTATTCAGATTTTCATATTTTTGCCCTTGTCTAATTTAGTTCATGTTGTTTATTCATCATCTGACCATTCCATGTTTTCTGACCACATTCTTGTCTCATATTCTGGATTATCCCGCACTGTTTACCTGCATCTGCATCTGTATCTTATGCTTTGACTGTGACTCTGAGTAACATTTCAAAATATTAGTATCTTCTTTCCTAGTTAAAACAATCTTTCTGATAATAATAATAATAATAATAATACTTTGTAAAATAAATTAATGAAGTGTTGTATCTGACCAAGTGGGTGGAGCACAGAAGCATGGCAGGCCAGAACTGAGTTCTCACAAAACTCTTTTATTCCCAGCTTTTCAGTTTTACACATTCGTTCCCACACACACACACACCCAAGTGTTCAGGTTGGGGAAGAGCTCTCTTCCTCTGCTCTCCCTCTCCTCTTTATAGGGCATGGTAACTGGGGAAGACACACAAACACAGGTTAATTCCCATCAGGTGCAGTGATTCTACCACTTACCTTCCCTGACTCTGCCTTCCATTCACAGACTGATGCTTGGCCACGCCCCCGCTGCCACATACCCCCACCGCCTGACTCAGGCCGGGGAGCTGTCCGGCCTGTAGCTGACTCCCCTCCCCTTGACGGGAAAGGAAATCCACCATGACCATCTGTGCCCCCGGCCTGTGGACCACCTCGAACTTAAACGGCTGGAGTGCCAGATACCAACGGGTGATCTGCGCGTTGGCATCCTTCATGCGGTGGAGCCACTGCAGGGGCGCGTGGTCTGAACAGAGGGTGAAAGGGCACCCCAGCAGGTAGTAGCGGAGGGCGAGGACCGCCCACTTGATGGCGAGGCATTCCTTTTCGATTGTGCTGTACCTGCCCTCACGCACCAACAGCTTCCGGCTGATGTACAACACGGGACATTCCTCCCCCTCCACCTCCTGGGACAGAACAGCCCTCTGTCCGATGCATCCGTCTGCAAAATAAAGGGGAGAGAAAAGTAAGGGGAGTGTAACAGTGGCCCCCCACACAGTGCAACCTTTACCTCTGAGAAAGCCTGCTGGCATTGCTCCATCCACTGGACCAGATCTGGTGCTCCCTTTTAGTGAGATCAGTCAGCAGGCTGGTGACATCCAAATAATTAGGGATAAACCTACGATAGTAGCCAGCCAGCCCCAGGAACTGTCTCACCCCCTTTTTGGTCTTGGGCCTCAGGCAGGCCACAATCGCTGCCATCTTATTAATTTGGGGACGCACCTGTCCATTGCCCAAGTGGAAACCCAGATACCATACTTCCACCCACCCAATCGCACACTTCTTCGGGTTGGCTGTGAGACCCACTTGCCTCAGCGACCTAAGGATGGACCTTAGGTGTTCTAAGTGCTGTGGCCAGTCATTACTGTAAATAATAATATCATCCAAGTAGGTGGCTGGGTAGGTGGCGTGGGGGCAGAGGATCCTATTCATAAGCCGCTGGAACATAGCGGGCGCCCCAAACAGCCCAAAAGGAAGTGTGATGAACTGGTGTAAGCCAAACGGTGTGGAAAAGGCCATTTTCTCTCAGGATAGCAGAGTCAAGGGGATCTGCCAATATCCCTTTGTCAAATCCAATGTCGAATAAAAAGGAGCCATGCCTAGTCGATCAAGCAACTTGTCAATACGAGGCATTGGGTATGCGTCAAATTTAGACACCGCATTGACTTTTCTATAGTCCACACAGAACCGAACCGACCCATCAGCCTTGGGAACCAAGACCACCGGGCTGCTCCAGTCACTGTGGGACTCCTCGACAATGCCCATTTCGAGCATGGCCTTAAGTTCTTCCAGAACCACCTTTTTTTTGTGTTCGGGAAGTCTGTAAGGGTAGCTGCGCACTACTACCCCCGGGGGCGTCTCAATGTGGTGTTCTATGAGGTGGGTGTGGCCGGGCAGGGGCGAGAACACATCAGAAAATTCTGTCTGCAACTGGGCGACCTCCGTGAGCTGGGTCGGGGAGAGGTGGTCTCCACAGGGGACCGGAGCAGTGGGCGATGTCAATTTTCTTTTTTGAACCTCTGGCCCCAGCTCCGCCTTCTCTGGAACCACTGACACCAAAGCATGGAGACCTCCTCGTTCCAAAGTTTTAGTAGCTTGAGGTGGTAAATCTGTAACACCCCACCCCTGTCCATTTGCCTCACTTCATAGTCAATGTCCCCGACTCGCCGTGTGACCTCAAAGGGTTCTTGCCACCTGGCGATCAATTTGGAGCTCGATGTGGGCAACAACACGAGTACTTTATCTCCCGGTGTGAATTCCCTAAGGCGCGTGCCCCTGTCATACAGACGGACTTGACGTTCTTGGGCCTGCCGCAAATTCTCCTGGGTTAGGTGCATGAGTGTGTGGAGTTTGGCGTGCAGGTCGATAATGTATTGAATTTCGTTTTTACTGGTTGAAGGTCCCTCCTCCCAATTTTCCTGTAGCACATCCAGAATGCCACACGGCTTATGCCTGTATAATAAATAGAATGGGGAGAACCCCGTGGAGGCTTGCAGGACCTCTCGTACTGTTAATAAAAGGGGCTCGAGCCCTTTATCCCAGTTGCGTGCGTCTTCGCTTACACATTTCCTAATTATGTTTTTGAGGGTGCGATTAAACCGTTCGACTAAGCCATCCGTTTGTGGGTGATAAACGCTGGTGTAGATAGGCTTAATTCCCACTAACCCATATAGTTCGCGCAGTGTGCATGACATAAATGTCGTGCTTTGATCAGTCAGAATCTCTTTGGGGATTTCGACTTGGGAGATGATGTGGAAGAGCGCTTCTGCAATACTACGTGCTGAGATATTGCAAAGAGGCACTGCTTCCAGGTATCATGTTGCATAGTCCACCAGAACTAAAATAAAGTGATATCCTCATGCTGACCAATCTAATGGCCCTACGAGATCCATCCCAATTCTTTCGAATGGGGGCTTGATAAATGGCAGAGGGCGCAAAGGTGCTTTTGGAATGGCAGCAGGATTTACTAACTGGCATTCGCGGCATGCCGTACACTATCTACGGACATCGCTGCGAATCCCTGGCCAATAGACCCGGGCCATTATTCGGGCTAGTGTCTTATCCTGCCCCAAGTGTCCGGCCATGGGATTAAAGTGAGCCACCTGGAATATGAATTTCTGGCGGCTCTTTGGGATTAAAAGCTGTGCTATTGGTTCCTTAGTCTGAGTGTCCTGCATCACTCAGTATAACCTATCTTTAATAATGGAAAAATAGGGGAAGGATGGGAAGGCATTTGGCTGGACAGTTTGACCATCGAGTACTCTCACTTGGTCAAACGCATGCTGCAGAGTCCCATCTCGCAACTGCTGTAACTGGAAATCCGCGAGGGAATCCCTGAGAGAGGGAGGAGGAGCATGCTGCTCCTCACTCTGACACAGTGATGATGTAGATGGCTCTGTGACAGCTGCTCCCACCAATGCCACTCTGGGCCCTCCCCCTGCTGAACTATGGCAGGCCCCACTCTTCACTAAATTTGTCATTATTTCCCGAAATCCCGGCCAATCAGTCCCCAGAATTATCAAATGGGTAAGGCGAGGATTAACCGCTGCCTTTACTCTAAATTTTTCCCCTCGAAATAGAATGGGGACCGACACTAAGGGGTAGTTGTGAACATCCCTGTGCACACACAACACCTTCACCATTGTGCTCTCCCCAGTGCCTCGTCTTGCACCAGGCTTTGGTGGATTGAGGTCTGATTACAGCCGGAGTTCACCAAAGCCTGATATGTATCCCCTTGCATACTCACCGGTATGTGATATGCTCCAGCCTGATCGAGGGCAGTCCCTGGCATGTCGGGGATCTGGACCACCACGCCCACCTCCATCGTTGAGCACTAATGCTGAAGGCACCCCGGTTCCCTGCAGCGCCAGCATACCGGCCCAGGCTCTCTCCCTGCACCGGTGTTCTGGAGATCACTCACCTGAGGGGGGGAAGACACAGACAAGGAGGTAGGAAATGGTAGGGCACTGTGGGTGTGGAGGGCTGGCTGAGGTGGAGCTGGCCCCTGCCTCCGCGGTGGGGGAATGGGGCGAGGACAAGGAACTGAAGGAGAGGGAGAGAGAGAAGAGAGTGGAGAAGGGGAGACATGCTGTCCTGTCATCAGCACAGCTGCCACATGGTCCTCCGCCAGCTCAATGGCCTGATCCAGCGATGCCGGGCAATGGCACTGAACCCACTCCGCTGTTCCTTCCAGAAGTTGGGTGATGAATTGTTCCAGCGCCACCAGATCAATGATTCCCTCGGCGTTGCGGTTGTCGGCCCTCAGCCACCACCGGCAGGTGTCCCGGAGTTGCTGGCCAAACGCGAACGGCTGGCTGACCTCTTCCAGGCGCAGCGCATGGAAGCACTGCCGTTGCTGTTCTGGGGTGCGACCCGTGCGTTGGAGGACGGCCCTGCGGAGGTCCACATAGACCAGACGGCTGTTGGCGGGGAGCTGTAGTGTGGCCAGCTGTGCCTCGCCTGTTAGCACTGTTCCACCGGCCAATCCCACGCCTCTGCTGCCTGCTCAAAAAGAGTGAGGAAGGCTTCAGGGTCGTCATGCGGACCCATCTTCGTTAGGGTGAGGTGGGAAGGGTCCGCGGCGGTGGTGATCGGGGATCCCACCGACACGAGCAGGTGCTGGAATGCCTGGTGAACTTCCTGTTGTGCCAGCACCAGGGCTTTGAACCATTGTTCCTGCTCCTTCCAGAGGGCGATCAGCGCCTGGTGCTGGCTCTGTTGGGCTGTGGCGAGGGCATGGACCAGATCCTTGAAGGGGGAAGACTCCATGTGTCTGTTCCCTTCTGCACTCCGTCCCCGGTTTTGGCACCACTGTTGTATCTGACCAGGTGGGTGGAGCACAGAAGCACGGCAAGCCAGAACTGAGTTCTCAAAAAACTCTTTTATTCTCAGCTTTACACATTCATTCTCTCTCTCACACACACAACTGTTCAGGCTGGGGAAGAGCTCCCTTCCTCTGCTCTCCCTCTCCTCTTTATAAGGCACAGTCACTGGGGAAGACACACAAACAGGTTAATTCCCATCAGGTGCAATGATTCCACCACTTACCTTCCCTGACTCCGCCCTCCATTCACAGACCTACGCTTGGCCACATCCCCGCTGCCACATAAAGCAAATACAAAGGTTGTGAGTATCTCTTATGACCCCATTTATAAATCAAGTGACCCCATGTGGGGTCATGAACCCTAGTTTGGCAAACTTTGCCCTAAAGGCTACGGTACATTTGATTCTCTTATATCTCAATATGATCACAACTGTTTTCACTGATATCCAAAGCCTTCAGTCTGAATCATAAAAGCATCTGCCCAAGCTATACTCTGGACATGCGGTGTGTAGGCTGTAAATTAGTTTTGAATATAATGTGTATTTTTGTTATGCAAATAAAATCAGTGATTTATTGCACTCATTAAAAAAACACCTACAGCCTTGGGCTGTTTCTGGAAATATACATTCAGAGTAGACAATCTTCTATCAACAGAATAATTTTGATTTAAAATTATTAAAATTTTCATATTTAATAATAATTATGATTTATTTATTTATTTATTTATTTATTTATTTATTTAATGTTATTCGGTAAGATTGTGGGGATGAATGAGAACAGTCAAAAAGGGAAGGAAAATAAATAAATAAATAAATAAATATGGTCTCTTAGTTTGTACTGACTTTCAACATTTTTTTACAGTTGATTTTTTCTCCTTTTCTATTCATGCTTATTTTCATCATGAAACAGCAATGATTATACACCTTATTATTCTATCCACATTCACTGGATATGAGCAATTGCATGCTCTGATTGGCTACTCTACTATGAGGATATCGGCTCATATACCGTTAGTAGAGAAAAAACAAAATGGCAGAGCGTGTTGCTGAACCAACTGAGGATGAAATAAAAACTCTACTCGAAAACAAAACCCCCCAAAATTATCAAGTATTTAAAAGAAACAGAAATAGCTAAAAGAATATAGTTTTTTGGGTGTTTTTTTTTCCCTCCAATATCTTCTGTTCCACACTCCAGCCCAGTGGGTGGTGGTAATGCACCTTTAATTTGGTTTGCCAAACACCAAAAAAAAAACCCTCCAAAAGCAGAAGAACACCCACCTAAAAAAAATAGTAACAAAATATGGAATAAAGGTATTTGATGGTAAGAACGTATCTTTTTTTTATTTTTCAAGAATTATTATTATCACATTTTTCACAAATTGCTCCTACCATTTCGCCGGTTTGTTTACAGTCTAAGTGGAAATTATTTTGTCGGACATTTTGTAGAAAGTTTTTATTTATTGAGTTTGCAAAAAATAAAAATAAAAATGCTCTGTTTATCAAAATCCAGTGAATGTGGATAGAATAAAACAGTTTTTCCACTCAGTCTCATCATACATGGCTTATAGCGGACTTAATTTCGTGGAATAACTGTTAATTATGAAACAGGAAAATATTGTTGACCCAATACTAAAGAAAAGTTATTATCTCCTGGAGCTGCAGCTGCACAGTGAGCATGTACTGTATAGTAAAACAACAACAACAAACAAAACAATGTGATGTCCTAGCGCAAACATGGAAATGCTAAAGACAGAAGGAGGTGGTTCACTCAGGAGAGGTTTTTTTCTGTCTTTTTTTTAATTATTATTGTGATTGTAGTAGGTACTATAAGTAATAGGTTTGGGGGTAGTGCTGTGGTGATTGAATAATCCCTGTAGGATTTTAAAAGGGTCAAAATGTTTTTGTAAGGCCATTTGCACGGACATAGAGAGTGCTAAAGTGTGGAGTGTTAAAATGATTACTCTACTCTAAAGCATTTTTATTACAGATACTGTGATAAATAATAGTGAGTTCAAGTGTATAACGTACAGTGGTGCTTGAAAATTTGTGAACACTTTAGAATTTTCTATATTTCTGCATAAATATGACCTAAAATATCATCACATTTTCACACAAGTCCTAAAAGTAGATAAAGAGAACCCAGTTAAACAAATGAGACAAAAATATTATACTTGGTCATTTATTTATTGAGGAAAATGATCCTATATTACATATCTGTGAGTGGCAAAAGTATGTGAACCTCTAGGATTAGAAGGTAATTTAAAGGTGAAATTAGAATCAGGTGTTTTCAATCAATGGGATGACAATCAGGTGTGAGTGGGCACCCTGTTTTATTTAAAGAACAGGGATCTATCTAAGTCTGATCTTCACAACACGTTTGTGGAAGTGTATCATGGCACGAACAAAGGAGATTTCTGAGGACCTCAGAAAAATCATTGTTGATGGTCATCAGGCTAGAAAAGGTTACAAAACCATCTCAAAAGAGTTTGGACTCCACTAATCCACAGTCACACAGATTCTGGACAAATGGAGGGAATTCAAGACCATTGTTACCCTCCCCAGGAGTGGTCAAACAACAAAAATCACTCCAAGAGCAAGACATGTAATAGTTGATGAGGTCACAAAGGACCCGAGGGTAACTTCTAAGTAACTGAAGGCCTCTCTCACATTGGCTAATGTTAATGTTCATGAGTCCACCATCAGGAGAACACTGAACAACAATGGTGTGCATGGCAGGGTTGCAAGGAGAAAGCCACTGCTCTCCAAAAAAAAAACATTGCTGCTTGTCTGCAGTTTGCTAAAGATCATGTGGACAAGCCAGAAGGCTATTGGAAAAATGTTTTGTGGATGGATGAGACCAAAATAGAACTTTTTGGTTTAAATGAGAAGTGTTATGTTTGGAGAAAGGAAAACACTGCATTCCAGCATAAGAACCTTATCCCAGCCATGAAACATGGTGGTGGTAGTATCGTGGTTTGGGCCTGTTTTGCTGCATCTGGGACAGGACAGCTTGCCATCATTGATGGAACAATGAATTCTGAATTATACCAGTGAATTCTAAAGGAAAATGCCAGGACATCTGTCCATAAACTGAATCTCAAGAGAAGGTGGGTCATGCAGCAAGACAATGACCCTAAGCACACAAGTCATTCTACAAAGAATGGTTAAAGAAGAATAAAGTTAATATTTTGGAATGGCCAAGTCAAAGTCCTGACCTTAATCCAATCGAAATGTTGTGGAAGGACCTGAAGTGAGCAGTTCATGTGAGGAAACCCACCAACATTCCAGAGTTGAATCTGTTCTGTATGGAGGAATGGGCTAAAATTCCTCTAAGCTGGGGTGCAGGACTGATCAACAGTACTGGAAACGTTTAGTTGCAGTTATTGCTGCACAAGGGGGTCACACCAGATACTGAAAGCAAAGGCTCACATACTTTTGCCACTCACAGATATGTAATATTGGATAATTTTTCTCAATGAATAAATGACCAAGTATAATATTTTTGTATCATTTGTTGAACTGGGTTCTCTTTATCTACTTTTAGGACTTGTGTGAAAATCTGATGATGTTTTAGGTCATATTTATGCAGAAATATAGAAAATTCTAAAAGGTTCACAAACTTTCAAGCACCACTGTAGCTATGAAGTATAACTTTTTATCATTTACCTGCTATCATGTCTAAGCAAACTTCATGTTAATTGCATGACATGATCAGACTCTATTTTCAGCTTTGAAGCATATGATTTAATCATTTTATTTTCATTTCTAGTTGTTGTCACAGCCACTAAATCTTTATTCACTGAACCATGATATAATTTCTCAGACTGTTTGGGTGCCTTTTCTAGGTCCAGACAGTAAGTAATGCAGGAGTTTAATCTCATGTGCTTTATGAGAATGTATTTCACAAGTGAAAGCCACTGCATTGCTATACATCACCATGACATTATGACATGGACTGAGGTGAGAGAGGGAGAGTGAGAGAGAAAATATAACCTGTTGTGTGTGCCTCAGCAGATGATCTATACAGTCATAGAAAAGATTATTTATCACTTTCATAATTAAAGCCAGTATCTCAGTGAACAATCTGTCATATGATGATTAATCAAGTCCCATTATAAAGTGTATGGACTCCAAAGTCCGAGCAGCAGGTGGTGCTCATTCCAACTTAAAAACACAGCTCTCTAGTGGTCAGGTTTTCATGCAGTAGCAGAAACTGAAAGAGAAGTGATTTAAAAAAGATAATTATTTGACTTATAATTAGTGCATGATGGAGTACCACAAGGCCCAGTCTTGAGTCCCCTACTATTTTCATTATACAGCATTAGGAGATATGATTCAGAGGCAGCATTATCTTTCATTGCTATGGTGATATCACTCAGTTATAAATACAGTAGCTACCAGAATACATGAATCCTCTCAGATCTTGGGTAGTAAGTCATATTAGGAATCAGGGCTTTGAATGAATGAATTTATTTATTTATTTCGAACATGTATAAAAATGTATGTAACTATTTGTACATACGAAAGAAAGAAAATGAAAAAAGTGACAAAAAAAGAATAAATAAAATAACATAAAGAGCTAATACATTACAATACACCGCACATTGTTCGAAAAAGGAGTGGGAAGAAGTACAATACTTTTTTTAATTTCCCACCCCTTTTTAACTACCCCGAAATCCAAACTACATTAATACACCTATAAAAATATATACCATATATACACTTCATGATTATCCATATAAATATATAATTACAAAAATAAATATATACTACATACCATATCCCTATATCCATATACCTATACACATATATATATATATATATATATACACACACATACACACACACATACATATACATATATACACATACATATATATACACACATATATACATACACATACATACACACATACATACATATATACATACATATACACACATTATATACATACATACATACACATACATACACAAACACACACACATATATATATATACATATATATATATATATATATATATATATATATATATATATATATATATATACACATACATACATACACACATATACATACAAACACATACACTTCATAAATATCTATATAAATATATAATTACAAAAATAATATCTACTACATACTTATCCCTGTAAATATGAAGATATCTATCCCCATAAATAAATATATACCATATACTAAGCTAGTTCTAATATAACAATCAACCCTATTCTATTTATCCCTCATCATCCTCCATTAACATACTTCCTCTGCAATATGCTTTGAACCGGTTCAAGGAACGAAAACGAAAACCGGGAACTTTTTCTATTTCACATGGAACAGAAACGAAACCAGAAACTTTATTATTTTTTATGTTCCGGAACAGAAACGCTTATTAAAAATAATGGTAACCGGTTAATACCGGTTTTTATTTCTTTCCTCAAAGTTTCCGTAGCCTACAAATAAAAAAGTCATTCTTCTCCTACGCAAGTTTCTATGACCCGCTAGGGTTCACTTCCTGTGTGACGTTCGCTGACTGAATGGAGAGAGCGGGAGGGTGGACTACTATCACGTCTCCACATCTTAAATAAGAGGTAAATATTGCAGTATATTGTTATTCAAAAATGTCAATTTCAAACACGATATCAATATATTTGTTCACATTAATGAGAGGCTCGCGAACATTAAATGACGTTAACCTCTGTTAGCCTATCAATGCATAGGGCCTGACTAGCCTTTGGTAACACACTAAACGAATTATCTTTCATTTTTGGCACTTTTTCTGTTTGTGTAGATGAGAAGACATACTGAGAATCCAAATCGCCAACATTTGAAATAATAATTGTTTTGAATTATTTCTTGTCTTATTTAATGAAGGTTGTAATAGAATTAGCCTACATTTGGCTTAAGCTGGATGAAACAGAGACATAATTTTACAGCCATTTGTTAAACAGCTGACAGGGAACGTAATTAACCGTTCCGGGAACGAAATTTTTTTGTTCTAACCGGTTCGGGAACGTCTATTTAATGGTGGAACCCAAAACCGGAAACGTTAAAATCCCGTTTCTGTTCGGAACGAACCAATAGGAAAAAAATTCTGGTTCAAAGCCCTGTTAGGAATATTAAAGACTAACTTGGCAGTAAAATTCTTTTCCTCAAACAAAATAAATCAGGCTGTCAGAAATAAGTTGCCTAAAGATAGTATCAGCCACAAGGGTCTCATAGACTTACAAATGTCTCATACACTATTCTTGCTGTCATGAACATTAAATATATTGTCTTTATATTGTATTCAGTTGAATATAGGTTTAAAAGGATTTGCAAATCATTGCATTCTGTTTTTATTTATGTTTTACACAGCCTCCAACTGTTTTGGAATCTGGGTTGTAATGCTGGTAATATAAGGAGCATTTCTTGTATACCTGATACAGAATTCATGTACTTATTACGTCGAGATTACCTCTAGATTACAACTGGCCCTAGACCTCTTAGCTTGGCGTGATGCAATCCACAAAGGTATCACATGTTACAAGAGGGAAAGAATAAACATTGCTATCCAAAAACATCAAATACACAAAAAGAAGCATCTACTCCAACTCCCTCCTGCTCCAGATATATTACGTCTGTCCATGTCATCATACATTTCGTGCCCGGATTGGCCTTATCCGCCATCTGTGGACTCACAATATATGAAGCCATGCTCATCTTCGTTTACGAAGGAGGAAAGCACACACAACACCTCTAGATTAGATTACTTTATCCTAGTCTAAATGGACACCTGACCATCACACCCACATGTGGTTCTTCCCATAATTTTCCACAAAGTTGGAGGCACACAGTTGTATAGAATGTCTTTGTATGCTGTAGCATTGCATGTTCCCTTCACTGAAACTAGGAATCCCAAGCCTGTTCTAGCATGATGATGCCCCTGTACACAAAGCGAGCTCCATGCTTTACCACACAGCCCTGACCTCAACCCCAATGAACACCTTTGGGATGAACTGTAATGCTGACAATGTGCCAGTCCTCCTTACTCAACATCAGTCTCTGACATCACTAATACACTTACATTACATTACATTACATTACATGGCATTTAGCAGACACTCTTATCCAGAGTGATGTAGAACAAGTGCAAAAGTCAGGTACAAGAAGTGCTGAACTTCTAGACAAGAAAGTTCTAGTGCCAAATGAACAAGTGACAGAATTACACTTAGTGTGATATTCTGTTGAATTACCAACACTCAGCAAACAGCCAAGGAAAACAAGCTGACTATACAAATCAGCTGACAAAGTACAACTAAACAGAGAAAATAAAACTCCAACGACTAACCCCAGGCTAGACAGTGCACAGCCTGGGTTGATCAAGACTGATATGCAGTTATACAGTGGGCAGGGAAGCAGGGGAGAGGTGCAGCCTGAAGAGGTGAGTCTTCAGTCTGCGCTTGAAGGTGGTCAGGGAGTCAACAGTTCTGACTCAATAAGAAGGTCATTCCACCAACGGGGAGCCAGGACAGACAGCATTCTTGAGCGGGCTGGACAAGAGCGGAGAGGAGGAGGGGCCAGGTGACCAGTAGTAGTGGAGTGTAGGGGTGGATCAGCCACTCTTGTGGCTGAATGAAATAAAATACCAACAGCCACACTCCAAAATCCAATGGAAAGCCTTCCTAGAAGAGTGGAGGTTAATATAACAGCCAAGGGGGACTAAATCAGCAATGGGATGTCGCCTGCATGAATCTACTCATTAGTGGTGGGCTTGGTATGCCTAGCTACCAATGTCACATCATAATTTCTGTGCATTTTTCTTAAGCTCACTGGCGGTGCTGTTGCTCTTGGTTTCACAAAAGTCCAAAATAATCTGTCTCTTAAAACACTTCTCATCTCATCATCTCTCTAGCTGCTTTATCCTGTTCTACAGGGTCGCATGCAAGCTGGAGTCTATCCCAGCTGACTACGGGCAAAAGGTGGGGTACACCCTGGACAAGTCGCCAGGTCATCACAGGGCTGACACATAGACACAGACAACCATTCACACTCACATTCACACCTACGATCAATTTAGAGTCACCAGTTAACCTAACCTGCATGTCTTTGGACTGTGGGGGAAACCAGAGCACCCAGAGGAAACCCACGTGGACAACATGCAAACCCCGCACAGAAAGGCCCTCGCCAGCCACAAGGCTCGAACCTGGACCTTCTTGCTGTGAGGTGACAGCGCTAACCACAACACCACCATGCCATCCCCTTAAAGGAACAGTCCACCGTACTTCCATAATGAAATATGCTCTTATCTGAATTGAGACGAGCTGCTCCGTACCTCTCCGAGCTTTGTGCAACCCCCCAGTCAGTCAGATGCGCTGTCACTCCTGTTAGCAATGTAGCTAGGCTCAGCATGGCCAATGGTATTTTTTGGGGGCTGTAGTTAGATGCGACCAAACTCTTCCGCGTTTTTCCTGTTTGCATAGGTTTATATGACCAGTGATATGAAACAAGTTCAGTTACACAAATTGAAACGTAGCGATTTTCTATGCTATGGAAAGTCTGCACTATAATGACAGGCGTACTAACACCTTCTGCGCGCTTCGGCAGCGCATTGATATGGAGCTCAGTATCAATGCACTGTCGAAGCGTGCAGAAGGTGTTAGTACGCCTGTCATTATAGTGCGGACTTTCCATAGCATAGAAAATCGCTAAGTTTCAATTTGTGTAACTGAACTTGTTTCATATCACTGGTCATATAAACCTATGCAAACAGGAAAAACGCGGAAGAGTTTGGTTGCATCTAACTACAGCCCCAAAAAATACCATTGGCCATGCTGAGCCTAGCTACATTGCTAACAGGAGTGACAGCGCGTCTGACTCACTGGGAGGTCGCGCAAAGCTCGGAGAGGTACGAAGCAGCTCGTCTCAATTCAGATAAGAGCATATTTCATTATGGAAGTACGGTGGACTGTTCCTTTAAAACACTTGCTACCAGCAAAAAAAAAATCTGATGAGGATGACAAAAATGAAACTTTATATTTACTTTTTTATCTAAAAGAGTTAGAGAAGAGAGGGGGATTAGCCCTGCTGACCCATTGGTACCAGTTGCCCCTGGTGAGAAAATACAAATACATATTTATTTAACATTTATGGAAGTATATCTCCTTTTAGTTATGCTGTCATAGTTAGTTGCCAGAGTCCCTGCTTGTACTCGGTGCAATATGTATACTGCTCCTACTTATTCAGGTGACATTGGGCATACCTAACAACCTGTGTTTTCTTTCCCTCCCCCCCCCACCCCAAATCTGTCCCTCTGAGTTACATGGAGTCAACAGGAAATCTTTTGGTGGAGAGGGTGGAGACCTCGACTGGCTATCGTAGCCTGCAGGGAATCGGCCATCAGACATTCTGTCGCATGTCCCAGACCCGGTGAAATGTAACTGAATTGTCTTGGCCAGCCCTAAGGGTCCCATCTGCATTTCATCATTGCTGAGGAGTGTGCTCCCATCACCCAATCAAGCATCCAGCCAGAGCAGGTCATGATATTTTTTACCATATTAACATGCCATTGTTGTGTGTTATGCCTGATGTAAAGACTCTCGTCTCTGCGAGCCTACCACACAAATTTAATACTTGTCATTTTTAGGGCATACCTAACAACCTGTGTTTTCTTTCTCTCTCTCTTCCCCCCCACCCAATCTGTCCCTCTGAGTTACATGTTGATCCTGGGATTGAGATGCTGGCCTCTTCTGCCCCTCGGACCTGCTTGATCCATCCTGGTACCCTGTGTCTGGTCGGAGTTTTATCGCACCGCTCCTGTGAAGGACGGCCCCATGAGGACAGTTGAGGGTTATACCTGTTAAAACTGTTAATATTATAGTCAGGCTGTCTGTTGTTGCCCAAATGAGGATGGGTTCCCTTTTGAGTCTGGTTCCTCTCGAGGTTTCTTCCTCATGTCGTCTGAGGGAGTTTTTCCTTGCCACCGTCGCCACAGGCTTGCTCATTGGGGATAGATTAGGGATAAAATTAGCTCATGTTTTAAGTCGTTCAAATTCTGTAAAGCTGCTTTGCGACAATGTTTATTGTTAAAAGCGCTATACAAATAAACTTGATTTGATTTGATTTGATTTGAAGTAGTCTCCAGTGTTGGTGTTTTGTCAGAGTCAGAGATAAACCTGGACATCCTCTGAACAGAGGATGTTGCATTATCTCAGTAACATGATTATTAACTTTGAGAAAAAGTAAGGGGAGGACTGTTTATAGCTGCTAGAATATAAGAGATAACAAAACCAGCTTGTTTCACTGACACCCAAGAAGATTAAATGTTCCTCTAAACTGATAAAACATATGACATTCTTTGAAACATTTAAAAATGAAAGTAATAATACTTAAGGACAGGGGTCACCAAACTTTTTTCTCTGGGGGCCACATTGTCATTCCTGACTGTGATGGGGGGCCAGGGTCGGGTCAGCTATATAACATAGAATTGTATGACCCAGACAAATATGACCACCAGCAGGCCTCATTGTGTAGTAGAGATTACTAGCCTGGCACAGCTATCCCCACTACTATAGCCACACTACTATATCAACACTTGATTCCTGGCACATATTTGTTTATCTTTACTAGTGGTTTGCAAAAGTAGTAATCGAGTCTTCACACTGTTTAAATTTGAAATACCACAGATATTCCATTTATTTATTTTCTAATAAAAATAACATCAAAGCTGTCAAGGTAAGAAACATCTGCCTAGTTGAGGTGATTGATACTGGCAAAGGTGAGTGAAAAATTATAAATTGTAGGTAGGCCTGTTGATATTATTAATAATATTAATAATAATTGTGTGCAGCACTTAATAAAGGTCAAATAAATAGGCCTATAAAATAAATACATTTAAAAAAACAGTGAAATTATAATAATATGAGCAATAGATCAATAGATCACAGCAGTTGTGCTATGTCCTGCACGTCCCTGCTTAAGGACATGCTATGATTGGAAAATAATTAACTGTGGGTTGTAACAGCAACTCTATTTTGTGATAGACCCCATCAAACTACTGCTTCATTGATTATTTTCCTATAACAGCACACTGTCATGTTTTAAACCTTACTTTTTGCTGGATATAGAAGGTTCTTGGGTCGAGCCCAGTGGCCAATGGGGGCCTTTCTGTGTGGAGTTTGCATGTTCTCCCCGTGTCTGCATGGATTTCCTCTGGGTGCTCTGGTTTCCCTCACAGTCCAAAGACATGCAGGTTACAGTAGGTTAACTGGTGGCTGTAAATTGACCGTAGTTGTGAATGTGAGTGTGAATGGCTGTTTGTCTCTAAGTGTCAGCCTTGCAATACCTGGTGACTTGTCCAGGGTGTACCCCACCTCTCGCCCATAGTCAACTGGGATAGGTTCCAGCTTGCCTGCGACTCTGCACAGGATAAGCGGTTATGGAAGGATGGATGGATTTGCTGGATGTTGAACCATACCCACCAACATGTTTCATTAGTCCAAAATTCAGCAACAGGGATTCTTACATGCAGCATGGTGGTATAGTGGTTAGCACTGTTGCCCCACAGCAAGAAAGTTCCGGGTTTGAGCCCAGTGGCCAACGGGGGCCTTTCTGTGTGGAGTTTGCATGTTCTCCCCATGTCTGTGTGGGTTTCCTCCAAGTGCTCTGGTTTCCCCCACAGTCGAAAGACATGCAGGTTAGGTTAATTCATGGCTCTAAATTGACAGTAGGTGTGAATGTGAGTGTGAATAATTGTTTGTCTCTATGTGTTGGCCCTGTGATGATCTGGCGACTTGTCCAAGGTGTACCCTGCCTCTTGCCCATGGTCAGCTGGGATAGGCTCCAGCTTGCCCACAACCCTGCACAGGATAAGCGGCTACAGATAATGAATGGATGGATGGATGGATTCCTACAAGAACAAGTTCAAGGCCATTTGTATCCCCTTCTGTAATCTAGATTGGCTAACTTTTATATAAAGTGCAAAATCTTGATATAAGATAAAGCTAAACTGCTTTTCTGCCTGTATCAAAGCAGACTCTTAGCATTTTATAATCCACAATGCCCTCTATGGTCCCTGAGTGCAAGAACAGCATAAAACCTAAAAGGTGCTATATCATTTTTCATTTTTTTGCCTCCTCAACTTAGGAAGAAAGTGTTTTTCTATAACTGTTCATGATTCAGATATACTCTCTATGTTTCTAAGGACTACCTGTTTAGTTCATCATGCAGTTTACTTTGCAGACGTAGAGTGGTAGAGGTGATGCATCATGAGACAGTTTTGGTGGAAAAAAATGATTTTAGTTTTCCAGGCTCTTTTGTGATTATTTTCTCCTCTTCTGATTGATATTGTTGTGTTATCATAGTGTTAACATGATCATGAATCCATCCATCTATCCATCCTTTATCTAACATTTGTTCATCAGGGTCATGGGGGACGCTGGAAGCAATCCCAGCTGACTCTGGGCAAGGGACAGGGAATATCCTGGGCAGGTAGCCAGTCTATCACTGAGCTAACACAGAGATGGAAAAAAAAACAAAAACATTCACACTCACATTCACAGCTATGGGCAATTTAGAGTAATGATCATGAATCATGCTGTGGATTCTTATCTGGTTTGTGTTATAGGTCATTGCATGTTTTGTACTTCTTGCTTTCTTAGTTATTTCATGTGTGCTATTCTAAGTAACTAGTTTTTTCTCAATATATGTTTTTTATGAGAAGCTTTTTTTTTGCCTTTGTGTCCTGGTTGTCTGTATTTTCTGGTTTCGTTTTGCTTGTTGCCTACAATACCCTATTTTTGCTTTTATGATAATGGCAACCTGAATGGTATGGTGGTGTAGTGGTTAGCACTATTGCCTTACAGCAAGAAGGTTCTGGGTTTGAACCCCACAGCTGATGTGGCCCTTTCTGTGTGGAGTTTGCATATTCTCCCCTGTCTGTGTGGGTTTCCTTGGGGTGCTCTGGTTTCCCCCACAGTCCAAGCACATGGAGGTTACAGTATTCTCCCCAGACTCAAAAAAAAGCCTTAACTTTTGGGTGGCCTGCAGCCACCCTGTGTGGAGAGTACATACTGTAGGTGCACGGGGGGTAAAGTATAAGAGGGTTTTTTTCCCCTGTTGTTGGGGAGACCTCCCCTGGAAAATTTTGAAAAAAGGGAGCCCATTTGATGGCATCTGGTGACTTTTAGGAGCATTTTATGGTGGTACTGACACTGTCACTTTTTACTGTTAACATGGTTGAAAAGGTTGCTACAACAAGTGGAGGTCTGTGATGCAGTGGTTTGCAGCATGGAGTTCACAATAGCAGTAAATAAAGTCATAATCTGACAACAATGTATTGTATAATAATGCTGTTTTATTACCTGAACCTCTGCCAGAAGACCACTAACCAAAAGTTTAAATGAGTTCTGTTACAGTTAGAAAAAACCTGCAGACTGCATTTACTACACAAATGCCATTTATACTTAGGCCTACTGAATACTTCAAACATCAAAAGCAGTTTAGTACAAACATGTCTGAGCAATAATACTGCTGCTAGTACATGTAATTATTGTATTAATTAAAAATGTAATTACCATCCACTATTACCGTGATGCTTGAAAGTTTGTGAACCCTTTAGAATTTTCTATATTTCTGCATAAATATGACTGTGGCAGCGGGGGCGTGGTCAAGCGCCAGTCTGTGACAGGAGGGCGGAGTCAGGGAAGGTAAGTGGCAGAATCACTACACCTGACAGCAATTAACCTGTGTTTGTGTGTGTCTTCCCAGTGACCGCGCCCTATTTAAGGAGGGAGAGCGAGAGCAGAGGGGCTCATCCCTGAACAAGACACCCGTCGTGTGTGTGTCTGTTGGAGTTAATTGTTAAACTGAAAAGTGTAGCAATAAACGCTATTTTGAACCTGATCTCTGTCCTGCCATCCTCTGTGCTCCACCCACCAGTACTGAACCGCTACAGTGGTGCTAAAACCCGGGATCCAGAGTGGGGCACTGTTAGAACCTGCGTCTGTCCTAGTTCAGATGCGTCGACATAAGAGCGCTCTGGAGCAGGGCTAAAACGAACCACACGAGTTAAATCAATCTGGTTTATTCAAGCACTGCTCAGTGATACATAGAAAAAGCAGGGTTTATATACATTCAGAAGCTTGCGTGACAAGACAAGGTGAAACTCGCCAGATAAGGAGTCGTTTTTGTTATACATGAAAGAGCAGACCATACACCCCCTAGAACAGGAGGAACCAGGAAGGTGGTTTCAGCGAAACTAGAAGGTACAGAGAAAACAAAAGAGTCTGTTCTCGCGATTATGCACGTTTACCAGGGTGTGAAAGGGTCATAAAGCTCAGGACAGCTATGCACGAGAACACACACAATCTTACAATCCCCTCTTTTATACTTTGTTTACAGAGTATAACTACAGTTTAGACTCTAACGTATTGACAGACATAACAAGACTGATTAGTATGTTGTTTAGCAGTCCAATTGGCAAATCGCCAAAAAACGTTGTCCTCGTGGCTGGCTTCTCGCTGACATGCGAATGACCGCTCAAGTGGCCCTCGACAACCTGTCTCCGTATGAGCTCGTGATGGGCCGGCCTTTTCCTACACCCTGGCGCAGAGGTATGCAGGCTATAGGAACGAGTGATCTTGATGTACATCTCAGTGAGTACGCCGTGGGTCTCATGCGGGTGTTGGATGAGTACTGGACGAGACTAAATTCCAAAAAGCCTCCCATTCCTGAGGCACCCACTCACCCCTTTGAGGTAGGGGATAAAGTGTTGGTAAAGAAATTCGCTAAATTAGGCACTCCTCTAGAGGAACCACCCTACAGTGAACCCACGGATGTGCTCGCTGTAACTCGAACGGCTGTACTAACTGACCTTTTTCCACAGTGGATTCATGCCAGTCGAATAAAGAAGGCTCCAATGTAATAGAAATCTATATTGTTGATGCTTAACAGGTTTTTGTGTTTCAGAAAGTTGCTGTGACAATAGCTGACGGCCTTTTCAGGGATCCCCTTTCCAGCATCCGGAGTGATCCGGTTTCGGCTGATCTACAAAGAGGGGATGGTCGGTGCGTCCCGCAGACTTCTGAACTGAGGAATCTGGAAGACACGTGAGCCTGGGCTACCTTCAACTATCTACATCCTGTGGACACAGAAAGAACAAAGTCAGTGACCAGTATGACTTTCCTTCTGGTATTGGTCTTAGCGCTTGGAGCAGGGAATCCCGCTCAAGCCAGCCACGAGGACAACGTTTTTTGGCGATTTGCCAATTGGACTGCTAAACAACATACTAATCAGTCTTGTTATGTCTGTCAATACGTTAGAGTCTAAACTGTAGTTATACTCTGTAAACAAAGTATAAAAGAGGGGATTGTAAGATTGTGTGTGTTTCAGAAGGAAGAAAATCATCCTGTGAATTGAGGAGGCGCTGAAGCGCGTGCGCGAGAGAATCAAAGGAGGAGGAGGGCTTAACAGTAAGGTTCTCGGTGGCCAAAAGAATAGACTCGTATCCAGAGCGACGCTGAGCGGATAAATGCTGGGTACTGAGGTTCTTTAAAACGTGCACTACATCATGTGAGGTGTGGAGAACGAGCGGGTGAGACAAAACCAGCCGTTCAGCGTCCGTGACCATGACAGCACATGCAGCCACCGCCCTGAGGCAAGCAGGGAGACCCTGAGCCACAGAATCGAGAGTTTTAGAGAGGAACGCACAAGGCCGCATACCCCCCCCGTGCTCCTGCGCCAAAACCCCAGACGCAGTTCCCTGCTGGTTGCACACATATAAATGAAACGGCAAACGGTAATTCGGAAGTCCGAGAGCAGGAGCCGAGCATAAAGCCTGTTTCAAGGCCCTGAAGGCCGACAACATCTCGTCAGACCATACCAAGGGCTGAGTCAAAGGGTCCGAGTGCAGAATTGCAGAGCGCAGACACTTGTCATAGGTGGAACAGTCAGGAATCCACTGGCGGCAGTAATTGATAAGTCCCAGAAAAGCCATGAGGGCGTGTTTGGTGGCAGGCACCTGAGTGTCTAGGATGACCTGCACACGCTCGGGGCTGAGCCTGCGGGAGCCCTGGGAGAGATCGTGACCCAGATATCGAACAGTGGGGAGGCAGAACTGAAGCTTAGTTCGTGAGACCTTGAAACCTTCTTGCGCCAGAAGAGAGAGGAGAGCGAGTGTAGCTGTAGCGCAAATGTCCTTATCCTCCGCCGTTACCAGAAGATCATCCGCATACTGGAGCACGGAGGAGCCCGAGGGGAGGCACAAATCGGCCAAGGCGTCCCTCACTACGGCTGTAAAAACCGCAGGAGAATCAACATACCCTTGAGGTAACCTGGTCCAGGTGTACTGCTTACCCCTATGCGTAAAAGCGAACAGGGGCTGCGTGTCGTGGCCCACAGGGACGCTGAAAAAGGCAGAACAGAGATCAATTACAGAGAAAAAAGCATGTTCACACGGAATCGAGGCCATAAGAGAGGGAACGTCTGGAACTAATGGGGCGACTGGGATAATTAACTCATTAATCTTACGCAAGTCCTGGGTGAAACGCCACGTGCCGTTGGGCTTCTGCACCGGGTTCACTGGAGTGTTATAAGGGCTAACACAGGGAACAACCACACCTTGCTCTAGGAGAGAACACAGAACATCATCAATGCCAGATAGTTTAGCGGGGGAAAGGGGGTACTGTTTCACATACACAGGCGAGGAATGTTTAATGACCGCCTCGTAAGGGGTACACTTAACAAAGCCCACCTCGTCCTTATGTTTCGCCCAAAGAGAATCTGGAAGGTCAGAAAGAGAGGGTGTGAGGTAGGTAGCGGCACAAGCAGCATTAAGAAGATTATGAGGAAGGGAAAGGGAAGTGAGAGCTTGGGCATCCGATGGAGCGTCGTCAGGTATATCCACACGCATGTGCGAACCACTGAAGGAAATAGAAAGCCCCAAAAGGCTCATGAGGTCCCGTCCTAGCAGATTGAAAGGGCATTCAGGCATGCAAACAAAAGAGTGAGAAAACGTTAGTAGAGGATCAAGGGCACAAGTAACAGAAAGGGGGGGCGTGCAACTGGAATGGAAAGGAACCCCTTCTATTCCCACAGAGCTTACAGACCGTGTAGATAAAGGACCCGCATATTCCCTCCCCACCGAAGACATCGTGGCCCCAGTGTCAAGTAAGAAAGAATACTCAGTCCCTGCTAGGCATAACACAATGGTAGGGAGATCTTCGTTAAGGGGGGAGCTGAATGAAAGATTTAACATAACAACGGTCGGGGTTTCATCGCTCTGAGGGCAGCCCTATGGGCGGGAAAAATCCCTCTGCCCAGAAGGGCTCGGGGCAGCGTGAATGACAGGCTTTTCACGTTCCCGTTCATCACGCTGTCTCGCATGGCACTCTCTTATCCAATGTCCCTCTTTTCCACAATAGTGGCACTTTCCATTTCTCCTCCCTCCCCCGCCGCGCGGCCCCATTCGGCGACCCCTCTCCTGTCGTCCATCCACCCGTCCGCCCGGCACAACAGATAAACATGCTTTATTCATCTTACAGTCTAGGAGACCATCGCTCTCCAACGTGCGCACCCGCTCCCCGGCCTGACGGAGGACCAGATTATTCCGGTCACTCCAGTGATGTTTTAATACGCTCTGTATTTCGGGGCGACAATTAGACAGAAAGGTGGACAAGAACATTGGGTTCGGGTTTGCCAAATCAAGTTCAAGACCTCCCAAGTGTTGCCAAACTTCCCCAAAGCGCTTCCAGAAAGCCGACGTCAGCTCAGAACGCTCCTGTTTGCAGTTAGTGACCTGTGACAGGTCTCTATTTGCTTGTTTTAAGGCGAGCAGGTATCGCGTCAACTGCTCACGAAGCTGCTGCAGCGCGTCCGGCGTGTCTTTCCAAAAGAAGGTAGACACGGTGCGCTGGCGAGGGCGACCGTTTTCCCCTTCATACTCTTCCTTAATATTTTCAGCTTGATCATTGACGGGGGCGAGAACCTGAACGTTTTCTAACAGGGCCGTCTCATCATATGCGCCTCCTAATTTATTTTGCAGAATAAACCGGTAATCAGCTCCCGTAAGCTGACAATTACGAGATATATTTTAGGAATCGTTTTTGCAGCTGACGGCGATTTACCAGTAATTTTTCCAGCCTTACTATAAGGTGGAGGTTTACTATCTAACGAGGCTGGAGGAGCAGAATGAGATTTGGATTTTCCTAGCGCCGCCTCCTCCGTTTCCTTGGTGACGGGTGCAGCCCGAGGCTTCGGGATGGATTTCAGGACTGAACGGGGAGTATAAGCCTGTTTAAAATTATCCCAAATCTTCTTCATATCATACCATTTGGCATATCCATCCCGCATATACGGGCGATCCCAGCCGGGGTCCCCTAATCCCTCATAAATCATGCGATAGGCCGATGCAAGATAACCAGGATCGAAAGTACCTTGGCGAGGATATGAAGGAATTTGAGGGTTGGCCTCGGTCCAACCTGCCAAATTATCGAGCCAAGGAGAAACATAATAAGCGAAACCGCACCTAGTCATCCATTCGGCCGGGGTTTCCCCTGGCGCAGGCTTAGGGAACGAGCTTCCCATCGTACAATGACAACAGACGGATCTGAAGAGGAACAGACGGAAATGTGTCGTAAATTTGTATAGCGCGCTCTTCCTGGACTCGAACCAGGGAAAACAAAATCGAAACTACTGCCAACCAGGTAGTCAATTAAACATGTCTTACCTGATTGAGAGTATCACGTCGGGGTCACCAAATTGTTAGAACCTGCGTCTGTCCTAGTTCAGATGCGTCGACATAAGAGCGCTCTGGAGCAGTGCTTGAATAAACCAGATTGATTTAACTCGTGTGGTTCGTTTTAGCCCTGCTCCAGAGCGCTCTTATGTCGACGCATCTGAACTAGGACAGACGCAGGTTCTAACAGGCACCAACCGATCAGCCCCATGGAGTCCTCCCCGTTCGCCAACCTGGTCCACGCCCTAGCCACGGCCCAGCAAAGCCAGCACTAGGTGCTCATCACCCTCCGGAAGGAACAAGAGCGGCGCTTCGAAGCCCTGGTGCTGGCCCAGCAGGAAGACTGCGAGGCATTCCGGCACCCCCTCGCGTCGGCGGGGTCCACCAGCGCTCCGGCCGTGGGCCCGTCTCCCCTCACCGTCACCAAGATGGGCCCGCAGGACGACCCCGAGGCATTCATCACGCTGTTCGAACAGGTCGCAGAAGCCTCGGGGTGGCTGATGGAGCAGCGTGCGGCGCGCCTCCTCCCCCTCCTAACGGGAGAGGCACAGCTGGCTGCGCTACAGCTCCCCACCGACCGCCGGCTGGCCTATGCGGACCTCCGCCGGGCCGTCCTCCAGCGTGTGGGGCGCATGCCAGAGCAACAGCTCCAGCGCTTCCGCGCTCTGTGCTTGGAGGAAGTCGGCCGGCCATTCGCGTTCGGCCAGCAGCTCCAGGACGCCTGCTGGCGGTGGCTGAGGGCCGACAACCGCGACGCCGAGGGAGTCATCAGCCAGGTGGTGCTGGAACAGTTCATCGCTCGCTTACCCGCAGGAACTGCGGAGTGGGTCCAGTGCCACCGCCCGGCATCGCTGGATCAGGCAGTCGAGCTGGCAGAGGATCATTTGGTGGCAGTTCCAGCGGCAGGACAGCAGACGGCGTCTACTCTTCTCTCCTCTTCTCTCTCTCTCCCCCTCCTTCTGTGTCCCGTCCTCGCCCCATTCCCCCACCGCGGAGATGGGGGCCGGCACCACCCCAGCCGGCCCGCCGCACCCGTGGTGCCCTCCCGTTTCTTCCTTCTGTGTCTGTCTCTCCCCTCCCTCAGGTGAGTGAGCCCCAAAACACCGGTGCAGAGGGAAAGCCCGGGCCGGTTTCCTGGCGCTGCGGGGAGCCGGGCCACCTTCAACAACAGTGCACGGCAATGGAAGTGGGCACGATAGTTCAGATCCCCGACGCGCCAGAGGCCGCCCTCGATCAGGCCGGAGCCTATCACATACCGGTGAGTATCCAAGGGGCTACATATCAGGCGTTGGTGGATTCGGGTTGTAATCAGACCTCAATTCGCCAAAGCCTGGTTCAAAATGAGGCATTGGGGGGAGCACAGTGGGTGAAGGTGTTGTGTGTGCACGGGGATGTTCACAGCTACCCTTTGGTGTCAGTCCACATCTTTTTCAGTGGGGAAAAATTTATAGTGAAGGTGGCGGTTAATCCTCGCCTTACCCACTCTTTAATTTTGGGGACTGATTGGCCAGGATTTCGGGGGTTAATGACACGGTTAGTAAAGAGTGGGTCCTGCCATTTGACAGGGGGAGGTCCCGGTGTCGCTTTGGCGGGAGCAGCTGTCACAGAGCCGTCTACGTCATCTCTGCGTCAGAGTGAGGAGCCGCTGGCTCCTCCTCTCTCTATTGGGGAATCCCTCGCGGATTTCCCATTAGAACAATTGTGAGACGAGACTCTGCGACATGCGTTTGACCAAGTGAGAGTATTCGATGGTCAAACGCTCCAGCCAAACGCCACCCCGTCCTTCCCCTACTTCGCAATTATGAAGGATAGGTTATACCGAGTGACTCAGGACACTCAAACTAAAGAGCGAGTCACGCAGCTTTTGATTCTGAAGAGCCGCTGGGAATTGGTATTCCAGGTGGCTCACTTTAATCCCATGGCTGGACACTTAGGGCAGGATAAGACACTAGCCTGAATAATGGCCCGATTCTATTGGCCGGGGATTCGCGGCGATGTTCGTAGGTGATGTACGGCATGCCGCGAATGCCAGTTAGTAAATCCCACGGCCATTCCAAAAGCGCCTTTGCGCCCTCTTCCATTGATCGAGACCCCATTTGAGAGAATTGGGATGGATCTCGTCGGGCCATTAGATCGGTCAGCATGAGGGTACCACTTTATATTAGGTCTGGTGGACTATGCAATGCAATACCCAGAAGCAGTGCCTCTGTGCAATATCTCAGCATGCAGTATTGCAGAGGCACTCTTCCGCGTTATCTCCCGAGTTGGAATCCCGAAAGAGATTCTGACTGATCAAGGCACTACATTCATGTCACGGACACTAAGCGAACTGTATGGGTTATTGGGGATTAAGCCGATCCGCACCAGTGTGTATCACCCACAAACGGCTGGTTTAGTGGAACGGTTCAATCGCACCCTCAAAAATATCATTAAAAAATTCGTAAGTGAGGACGCACGTGATTGGGATAAGTGGCTCGAACCCTTGTTGTTCTCAGTGCAAGAGGTTCCCCAAGCCTCCACGGGGTTCTCCCCGTTCAAATTATTATATGGGCCCAAGCTGCGCGGCATCCTAGACGTGCTGCGGGAAAATTGGGAGGAGGGACCTTCACAAAGCAAAAACGAAATTCAATACGTTATGGACCTGCGCGCAAAACTCCACACACTCACCCACCTAACTCAGGAGAATTTGCGGCAGGCCCAGGAATGGCAAGCCCGCCTGTACAACAAGGGTACACGCCTTAGGGAGTTCACCCAGGGAGATAAAGTACTCATACTGTTGCCCACTTCGAGCTCCAAATTGATCGCCAAGTGGCAAGGGCCCTTTGAGGTCACACGGCGAGTCGGGGACGTCGACTATGAGGTGAGGCGAACGGACAGGGGTGGGGCACTACAAATTTACCACCTCAACCTGCTTAAACTCTGGAATGAGGAGGTCCCCATGGCGTTGGTGTCAGTGGTTCCGGAGAAGGCGAAGCTGGGACCGGAGGTTCAAAAGAGGGCATTGGCATCACGCACCTCTCCAGTCCCCTGTGGAGACCACCTCTCCCCGACCCAACTCACGGAGGTCGCCCAGTTGCAGACCGAGTTTTCGGATGTGTTCTCGCCCCTGCCCAGTCACACCAACCTCATAGAGCACCACATAGAGACACCCCTGGGGGTAGTAGTGCATCGCCGCCCTTACAGGTTACCCGGACACAAAAAAAAGGTGGTTCGGGAAGAACTGGAGACCATGCTCGAAATGGGCATCGTCGAGGAGTCCCACAGTGACTGGAGCAGCCCGGTGGTCTTGGTACCCAAGGCCGACGGGTCGGTCCGGTTCTGTGTGGACTATAGAAAAGTCAGTACGGTGTCTAAATTCGATGCGTACCCGATGCCTCGTATTAATGAGTTGCTCGATCGACTTGGCACTGCTCGCTTTTATTCGACGCTGGATTTGACGAAGGGATATTGGCAGATCCCCTTGACTCCACTATCCCGAGAGAAAACGGCCTTTTCCACACCGTTTGGGTTACACCAGTTCATCACCCTTCCATTTGGGCTGTTTGGGGTGCCCGCTACATTTCAGCGGCTGATGGACAGAGTCCTCTGCCCTCATGCCACTTATGCGGCCGCCTATCTGGATGATATTATCATCTATAGTAATGACTGGCAGAGGCACCTCGAACATCTGAGGGCCATCCTTAGGTCGCTGAGATGAGCAGGGCTCACAGCCAACCCAAAGAAGTGTGCGATTGGGCGGGTGGAAGTATGGTATCTGGGCTTCCACTTGGGCAACGGGCAGGTGCGTCCCCAAATTAATAAGACGGCAGCGATTGCGGCCTGCCCGAGGCCCAAGACCAAAAAGGGGGTGAGACAGTTCCTGGGGCTGGCTGGCTATTACCGTAGGTTTATCCCTAATTATTCGGACGTCACCAGCCCGCTGACTGACCTCACTAAAAAGGGGGCACCAGATCTGGTCCAGTGGACGGACCAATGCCAGTGGGCTTTTTCTGAAGTGAAGGCTGCACTGTGTGGGGGGCCACTTTTACACTCCCCTGACTTTTCTCTCCCCTTTGTGTTGCAGACCAATGCGTCGGACAGAGGGCTGGGGGCGGTTTTGTCCCAGGAGGTGGATGGGGAGGACCGCCCCGTCCTGTACATTAGCAGGAAGCTGTCAGTGCATGAGGGGTGCTACAGCACGATCGAGAAAGAGTGTCTGCCGATCAAGTGGGCGGTCCTCGCCCTCCGTTACTACCTGCTGGGGCGCCCTTTCACCCTCTGTTCAGACCACGCGCCCCTCCAGTGGCTCCACCGCATGAAAGATGCCAACGCGCGGATCACCCGTTGGTATCTGGCACTCCAACCCTTCAATTTCAAGGTGGTCCACAGGCCGGGGGCGCAGATGGTCGTGGCGGACTTCCTCTCCCGTCAAGGGGGGGGGGGGGGGGGGGAGTCGGCTGCAGGCCGGACGGCTGCCCGGCCTGAGTTGGGTGGTGGGGGTATGTGGCAGCGGGGGTGTGGTCAAGTGCCAGTCTGTGACAAGAGGGCAGAGTCAGGGAAGGCAAGTGGCAGAATCACTACACCTGACGGCAATTAACCTGTGTTTGTGTGGGTCTTCCCAGTGACCGCGCCCTATTTAAGGAGGGAGAGCGAGAGTAGAGAGGCTCATCCCTGAACAAGACACCCGTCGTGTGTGTATCTGTTGGAGTTAATTGTTAAACTGAAAAGTGTAGCAATAAACGCTATTTTGAAACTGATCTCTGTCCTGCCGTCCTCTGTGCTCCACCCACCAGTACTGAACAGCTACAATGACCTAAAACATCATCAGATTTTCACACAAGTCCTAAAAGTAGATAAAGAGAACCCAGTTAAACAAATGAGACAAAAATATTATACTTGGTCATTTATTTATTGAGGAAAATGATCCAATATTACATATCCATGAGTGACAAAAGTATGTGAACCTTTGCTTTCAGTATCTGGTGTGACCCCCTTGTGCAGCAATAACTGCAACTAAATGTTTCCGGTAACTGGTGATCAGTCCTGCACACCAGCTTAGAGGAATTTTAGCCCATTCCTCTGTACAGAACAGCTTCAACTCTGGGATGTTGGTGGGTTTCCTCACATGAACTGCTTGCTTCAGGTCCTTCCACAACATTTTGATTGGATTAAGATCAGGACTTTGACTTGGCCATTCCAAAACATTAACTTTATTCTTCTTTAACCATTCTTTGGTAGAACAACTTGTGTGCTTAGGGTTGTTGTCTTGCTGCATGACCCACCTTCTCTTAAGATTCAGTTCATGGACAGATGTCCTGACATTTTCCTTTAGAATTTGCTGGTACAATTCAGAATTCATTGTTCCATCAATGATGGCAAGCTGTCCTTGCCCAGATGCAGCAAAACAGGCCCAAACCATGAGACTACCTCCACCATGTTTCACAGATGGGATAAGGTTCTTATACTGGAATGCTGTGTTTTCCTTTCTCCAAACATAGCGCTTCTTATTTAAACCAAAAAGTTCTATTTTGGTCTCATCCATCCACAAAACATTTTTCCAATAGCCTTCTGGCTTGTCCACATGATCTTTAGCAAACTGCGGAAGAGCAGCAATGTTCTTTTTGGAGAGCAGTGGCTTTCTCCTTGCAGCCCTGCCATGCACACCATTGTTGTTCAATGTTCTCCTGATGGTGGACTCATGAACATTAACATTAGCCAGTGTGAGAGAGGCCTTCAGTTGCTTAGAAGTTATCCTGGGGTCCTCTGTCCTCACCAACTATTACACGCCTTGCCCTTGGAGTGATCTTGGCTGGTTGACCACTCCTGGGGAGGGTAACAATGGTCTTGAATTTCTTCCATTTGTACACAATCTGTCTGACTGTGGATTGGTGGAGTCCAAACTCTTTATAGATGGTTTTGTAACCTTTTCCAGCCTGATGAGCATCAACAGTGCTTTTTCTGAGGTCCTCAGAAATCTCCTTCATTTGTGCCTAGGCCTGTCACGATAACAAATTTTGTTGGACGATTGTGGGTGGTAAAAGAGAGCAACTGGATGTTGCGTTATTTTTGGAGAAAGGAAAACACTGCATTCTAGCATAAGAACCTTATCCCATCTGTGAAACATGGTGGTGGTAGTATCATGGTTTGGGCCTGTTTTGCTGCATCTGGGCCAGGACGGCTTGCCATCATTGATGGAACAATGAATTCTGAATTATACCAGTGAATTTTAAAGGAAAAGGTCAGGACATCTGTCCATGAACTGAATCTCAAGAGAAGGTGGTTCATGTAGCAAGATAACAACCCTTAGCACACAAGTGGTTCTACTAAAGAATGGTTAAAGAAGAATAAAGTTAATGTTTTGGAATGGCCAAGTCAAAGTCCTGATCTTAATCCAATCAAAATGTTGTGGAAGGACCTGAAGCGAGCAGTTCATGTGAGGAAACCCACCAACATCCCAGAGTTGAAGCTGTACAGAGGAACGGGCTAAAATTCCTCCAAGCCGGTGTGCAGGACTGATCAACAGTTACTGGAAATGTTTAGTTGCAGTTATTGCTGCACAAGGGGGTCACACCAGATACTGAAAGCAAAGTTTCATATACTTTTGCCACTCACAGATATGTAATATTGGATCATTTTCCTCAATAAATAAATGACCAAGTATAATATTTTGTCTCATTTGTTTAACTGGGTTCTCTTTATCTACTTTTAGGACTTGTGTGAAAATCTGATGATGTTTTAGGTCATATTTATGCAGAAATATAGAGAATTCTAAAGGGTTCACAAACTTTCAAGCAGCACTGTATGGAGCCTTAAACACTGTTCCATTAGGCTGGCAGGGGGAGTAGGTTATCTTCTGTGTGATCTTTAACTAGTTTTAGAATGCTAGTTTTAGCTGATATGTGATTGAGCTAACGGTAAAACAGGACGAGGTCTCTCGAAATTTTTGACACATTGAAAGGTTACAATTTTACTTGGCAACAGAATGTATCTGAATTCTGATTGGTGGTTGTTATATTATTGCCCTTTTGTTGCCTTCTTGAACCCAGAGTGGAGAGGGGAGGGAGAGGAGGGAGTGACAGGGTTCTACAGAGAAAAGTTTTTAGCCTCCTGCTTTCAAATGAACCCCCTCAAAGACCAATTAGTTCAGCGTATGTACTCGGTTGTTATGTTTTCAAGAGAGGCGGGAGTAACCAAAAATTTCTGATCAAGAAGGTGGAGGCTGTTATGCTTATTTGATTTGAAAATGTTTTATTTGATTAAAAGGTGTCTGGGCCACGAACAATGTCCACATCACCATTGGGTTGTTGTTGTTGTTTACATGTGTCATGTTACACGAACTTGGTCAGGGTTTTCTGCAGGTCTTAACTGAAGCACTTCAAATTAAGGGTTAGTGGGCTGCTACAGTTTGCAGGCACTTCACAAGCAAGACTAGGTGCAATATTAGCTAACATTAACACAGTTTGATATGATTTAATAATGTCTTTGTGAACTTAATGAACACCAGTTGTTGTCGGTATCAAGTTGGATTGTTATTTACATGCCACACAAACTTAGAAACCAGTTATATTTGTATGTTGTCATTTTTACACACTGAATATGAACTGTTGTTAACTGATTAATTTTACGAGCTAATGTAACGCTACATTCAAGGACAGTTTGCTAGCTTGCTAGTTAACAGCCGGTCACTGCACTGCAACCGCACTTGCGAATTGACATGGTAGCCAAACTGCTTGCTTGCTGTTTTCGCGACAATGCCCCCAGAGCAAATATTCATGAGCGAATTTTGCATGGTTTCACCCAGTGGAAACCTACAGTAACCATTTGTGGAACGCGATTTGTTTTTCTTCTATCAGAAATATTGGTAGGGACATATCAGCCGTCATTTGATATTGGTAGGGACACATCCATACTCAATTCTATGCCTATGGTCTGTCCAACGGAGCAATGTGTTGTTGTCTTTTCCCCATTCAGTGGATACCCTGGCTGGATAACTGTTGCATGCTGGGAAGCCCCGCCTCTGACAGTGAGATGACAGAAAACAGCGTGGTGTTTTATTTAGTTAATGGGTCAAGCTAATACTCTGGTGACTTCCCTATGTAGATGTACAGTGCGTAAATGCCAAAATCGTGGTAAAAAATTACCGAGTTCATTTTCATTTACCGTATGATAAGTCGGTATATCAAATATCACAACAGGCCTATTCATGCCATGATACACTTCCACAAACATGTGTTGTGAAGATCAGACTTTGATAGATCCCTGTTCTTTAAATAAAACAGGGTGCCCACTCACACCTGATTGTCATCCCATTGATTGAAAACACCTGACTCTAATTTCACCTTCAAATTAACTGCTAATCCTAGAGGGTCACATACTTTTGCCACTCAAAGATATGTAATATTGGATCATTTTCCTCAATAAATAAATGACCAAGTATAATATTTTTGTCTAATTTGTTAAACTGGGTTCTCTTTATCTACTTTTAGGACTTGTGTGAAAACCTGATGATGTTTTAGATCATATTTATTCAGAAATATAGAAAATTCTAAAGGTTTCACAAACTTTCAAGCACCACTGTAGATAAAATTAAAATAAAATCTTACAATATTGTTTGAAAGTCTAGAGCAAGATATTTTGTTATTTTACAAATAATAACACTTCATATATTGTTTTAACAATAATGAGCATCACTGTATAAATGACAGAGTTTAAATAGCTCTGTAGATGCCCTTGGGGTTTTTGAGACATGGAGGGGTGGGAATACCATCTAGCCCACATTTCAGGTCAGAGTCCTTTGAGAGTAAATGCTTTGGCTTTTGCAACAATCTGTTCCCAAAAGCTGATGTCGGGAAAAAGTATTTACACAAAGAAGCTTTTCTTGCTTTTGTAGTTTTTTAAATTGTTCTTCCATGTCAGGACTCTTCGGGAAAAAGAAGGTATCTCCCAACATGTAGCTAATGCTAATGCTAGGTCATGAATCTGCACCATCACTCCAGTCTTTTTGAAGAATTTTATACGGATCATAACCACGAATAAACTCTAATTTCTACATATATCTATCCTTCTCTTCTTTCTGACTAAGATTATCCAAGTAATCCAGTAGTAGAGATTTTTTTAGCTGTAGTTTTCTTTGGGCAACAGATGTCGGACATCTTCACTTGGCTTCAGTATGTGAACAGTATGTAAACAAAGTTTGCTTATCCCCGGCATAAGGTAGCGACAGTTGCTAAGGTAAATGTAATATCAGTGCATGGGTGCTCACCCATGCACTGAAGTGTCATGGTACCAGTGCAGCAGCAAAGTGATTGAGGGCATTTGTTGTGATTGGGGATTTCCCATGGGGATTTCCGGTCTGCCTGAGTGCATCATGGCAGCAAACCAGCCCAAAACACTGATTTTCCTTTAAAATATGCCCCAAATATTGCAAGGTAGAACTCTAACATGATTTTTCAGCGAGTATCAGAGAAAAAAATAGTGTGTCTGCAAATTTAAAATGTGTCGGCATGAAATAAAAGCATGTTGTCCCTGAGACACAAGGCAAGGCAAGTTTATTTATATAGCGCATTTCATACACAGTGGCAGTTCAATGTGCTTTACAGAGGTAAAAGCAAAACAGTAAACAATAGAAAATAAAATTACATAAAATAAAGGGGGAAGAAGAGAGAAAAAATAATAAAAATTAAACAATAGTAGAAAAAAAATAATAAAATGAAGTAAAAGTTCAGTAAAAAACAGCAGAATAAAATAGAATAAAAGTTAAGTAAAGTTTAAAACATGCAGAGACTGTAAAAGTTAAGTAAAGTTTAAAACATGTAAAGATGATATTTATCAGTTAGCAGAAAGCATCTGAAAACAGCTTGGTCTTTAATCTAGATTTAAAGCTGCCAACAGCAGGAACATTTTCAATGTCCTCTGGGAGTTGGTTCCATAGCTGTACTGCATAGTAGCTCAAAGCTGCTTCACCACACTTTGTTTTAACAACAGGTTTTACCAGTAAATTTTGCTGCTGTGATCTGGTAGATCTGATTGGGTTAGGCCGCTGCAACATATCATAGAGGTAATTGGGCCCTGTATCTGACACAAAAGCGTTCTGGGGAGAACACTGGATTAGGTAAAATACCTAGCCACTGGAGTTGTAAAAGACAGTGCATACTTAGTGCTGGTCCCAAACCCAGATAGACTGGGGAGGGTTGCATCAGGAAGAGCATCCTGTGTAAAACCTATGCCAAAAGCAAATACATAGAACAGATCCACTGTGGTGACCCTGAACAAATGGGAGCAGCCAAAAGAAGAAGAAGAAGAACATTGACTGCTGCTCCCATTCTGATGCCTACTGAACATTACTGCTGTTCTGGTGGCTACAGACTCCTGCTCACATCCTAAGACCAATAAGCTCATATTCCTTCCCTCCTAGCAGCCACAAGCTCCTTCTCCATTCCTGAGATGAACAAACTCCTATTCCTGCCATCCTTGTAGCCACAAGCTCCTTCTCCTTTCCTGATGCCTACAATGTCCTATTCCTGCTATCCTGCAGACCATAGGCTCCTACTCCATTTCTGATGACAACATCATCCTATTCCAGCTGTCTTCATAGCCACAGGCTCCTGTTCCCATCCTGAGTTCAACAAGCTCCTGCTTCCTCATTCTTGATTAACTACAGACTTTCACCAACTATGTTCTACAGCAGGGGTCACCAAACTTTTTTCTCTGGGGGCCACATTGTCGTTCCTGACTGTAATGGGGGGCCGGGGTCGGGTCAGCTATATCACATAGAATTGTATGACCCAGACAAATATGACCACCAGCAGGCCTCATTGTGTAGTAGAGATTACTAGCCTGGCACAGCCATCCCCACTACTGTATCCATACTACTATATCAACACTTGATTCCTGGCACATATTTGTTTATCTTTACTAGTGGTTTGCAAAAGTAGTAATCAAGTCTTCACACTTTGTTTTAATTTGAAATACCACAGATATTCCATTTATTTATTTTCTAATAAAAATAATATCAAAGCTGTCAAGGTAAGAAACATCTGCCTAGTTGAGGTGATTGACACTGGCAAAGGTGAGTGGAAATTATAAATTGTAGGTAGGCCTGTTGATATTATTAATAATATAAATAATAATTGTATGCAGCACTTAATAAAGGTCAAATAAATAGGCCTATAAAATAAATACATTTTAAAAAAAACAGTGAAATTATAATAATATGAGCAATAAATCACAGCAGTTGTGCTGTGTCCTGCACGTCATTGCTCTCATCCATAGCCAAAGCAAAAAACTCGAATTCTGACGCTTTCTCATTCAGCTGGTCATACATGTTGTCCCCCAAATCTTCGGTTCGCCTGGTCATAGTAGGTGCGGAGAGACTCACCGCGTTGAGCGCATCCTTCTTGTCGGGACACACCACCTCGGCCACAGCAAGCATGCATACTTTAACAAAGTCCCCATCAGTAAACGGCTTTCCATGGGTAGCTAGTAGGTGAGCTACCTTATAGCTAGCTCGGACAGCAGCCTGGTTGATCTGGGTTTGGTGAAGGAATACATTCTGTTGTGCAGCCAGTCCGCATTTCATCCTCCGAATCCTGTCTTCTCTTGTTTGCCCTCGCAAACTAGCATACTCTTTGTGGCATAGTTCGAATTACGTGGGAGCCAATGGGAGCTGAGCTCCCATTCCCTCAGGCTCCCATGAAAGAAGCAAACTTAATTTTCTGTGGAAGTCTCTCAAATACGTCATATATCACCATAATAAGCTTGAATAGCCTATATCACCATATAAATATAAATAAAACTCATTTCATTTCCGATCACCATGCAGCCATAACTTTGTATTGAACGTGTTATTAAACCGCAACATGTACGGCTGTACTTCACCACCACACCACTATGCGCGCAAACTGAAATTTGCAGCCTGCGAAATCGAATGTGAAGTTAATTTTTTTTTTTTTTAAATAGAGACCCCCATAGGGTCAAATTTATAATTCGAACCCTGCTTTGTGGCGGGTTTCATAGTGACGACGCAGATTATATTCTTTGAAAACCGGCACACTTTCTTTACATACAAGACAAATTGCACGGTCCTTACACTGAACGAAAAAATAATCGGTGGTCCACTGTTCTTTAAAAACTCTGCACTCTCTGACAGTTCTTTGCGCATGCGCTGCCTGTCACTGCTTGATCGCGAGCATATGACGAAAATTCGGAAAATATGAATAGTTCATTTTATAACTAAATATCAATTTTAATTGATAAAATCAACAAAATACAAGATGCAGACATGTTATTATTTGCCAAAAAGCAATTAAAAAAAATAGGCCATGACCATTTTTGGGGATTGCCTCATAGGGCCGGTTCAAGTGATGGGGGGCAGAGGGGCTGGGGGCCGGTCAAAGGGGGGTGGCGGGCCGGATCTGGCCCGCGGGCCGTAGTTTGGTGACCCCTGTTCTACAGTATACATTCCATCCATCCATTTTGGCAAAGAGTGCCTTGCAAAAGTATTCATCCCCCTTGGTGTTTGTCCTGTTTTGTCGCATTACAAGCTGGAATTAAAATGGATTTTTGGGGGGTTAGCACCATTTGATTTACACGACATGCCTACCACTTTAAAGGTGCACATTGTTTTTTTTTTTTTATTGTGACACAAACAATAATTAAGATGAAAAACAGAAATCTGAAGTGTGCATAAGTATTCACCCTCTTTCATATGAAACCCCTAAATAAGAGCTGGTCCAACCAATTCATTTCATAAGTCACATAATTAGTTGATTAAGATCCACCTGTGTGCAATCAAAGTGTCACATGATCTGTCACATGATGTCTGTATAAATCAACCTGTTCTGGAAGGACCCTGACTCTGCTGCACTACTAAGCAAGCAACAAGAAAATGAAGGAGCACTCGAAACAGGTCAGAGACAAAGTTGTGGAGAAGTATAGATCAGGGTTGGGTCATAAAAATATCCCAAACTTTGAATATCCCACGGAGCACCATTAAATCCATTATAGCAAAATGGAAAGAATAATGGCACCACTACAAACCTGACAAGAGAAGGCCACCCACCAAAACTCACAGACCGGGCAAGGGGGGCATTAATCAGAGATGCAACAAAGATATCAACAATAACACTGAAGGAGCTGCAAAGATCCACAGTGGAGATGGGAGTATCTGTCCATAGGACCACTTTAAGCCATACACTCCACAGAGTGGGGCTTTATGGAAGAGTGGCCAGAAAAAAGTAATTGCTTAAAAAAATCACATTTGGAGTTTGCCCAACAGCATGTGGCAGACTCCCCAAACACATGGAATAAGTTTCTCTGGTCAAATGAGACTAAACTTGATCTTTTTGGACATCATGGGAAATGCCATGTGTGGTGCAAACCCAACACCCTGAGAACACCATCCCTACAGTGAAGCATGGTGGTGGCAGCATCATGCTGTGGGGATGTTTTTCATCTGCAGGAAAAGGAAAGCTGGTCAGGACTGAAGGAAAGATGGATGGCACGAAATACAGGGCAATTCTGGAGGAAAACATGTTTGAGTCAGCCAGAGGTTTAAGGCTAGGATGAAGGTTCATGTTCCAGCAGGACAATGACCCTAAACATACTGCTAAAGCTACACTGGAGTGGTTTAAAGGGAAACATTTGAATGTCTTAGAATGGCCTAGTCAAAGCCCAGACCTCAATCCAATTGAGAATCTGAGGCATAACTTGAAGATTGCTGTACAACAACACAACCCATCTAACTTGAAGGAGTTGGAGCAGTTTTGCCTTGAGGAATGGGCAAAAATCCCAGTGGCTAGATGTGCTAAGCTAATAGAGATATACCCCAAGAGACTTGCAGCTGTAATTGTAGCAAAAGGTGGCTTTATAAAGTATTGACTTTGGGGAGGGGTGAATACTTATGAACACTCCAGATTTCTGTTTTTTCATCTTAATGATTGTTTGTGTCACAATAAAAATAAAAAAATGCACCTTTAAAGTGGTAGGCATGTTGTGTAAATCAAATGGTGCTAACCCCCCAAAATCCATTTTAATTCCAGCTTGTAATGCAACAAAACAGGACAAACACCAATGGGGGATGAATACTTTTGCAAGGCACTGTATCACTACAGTGATTTGGCCACTCTGACAGCTTCAGCCATCAAAGTCTCTTCAGGAACATTATAGTAGTGGTTTCCCGTTGCCTTCTACTGGATTATAATAGAGGTTTTCTCCTCTCAACCATTCACACTCACACCTATGGACAATTTAGAGCCACAAATGAGCCTAACCTGTATGTCTTTGGACTGCAGGGGAAACCAGAGCACCTGGAGGAAACCCATGCAGACACAGGGAGAACATGCAAACTCCACATAGAAAGGTTCCCTTCAGCTTCTGGGCTCAAACCCAGAACTTTCTTGCTGTGAGCTGACAGTGCTAACCACTACACCACCGTGCAGCGGCGCGGGAAGACATTGTCGGCAGGGGGTGCTATGACGTGACCTGGGACATTTTTTTGAAAGGGGGTCTGGGGGTCCTCCCCCATAAAATTTTGTATTTCTTAGATGCAATTTCCTGCATTTTAACCAATCAGGCGTCCGAAATCCTTTTAAGCTTGCAATTGCAATATTTCGTTAAACTGCCTACTACTTATAGGCCTAATCTGTAAAAACGACATTTTTTGTTTGTTTGTTTGTTTGTTTGTTTGTTTTTGAGTGGTGACGGAAGAATCTGAAGCCTATCTGTCAATGACAATTCTCAGTTAACACGATTACGAAGGACAGGTTATTTTAGAAGCAGAAGCGCACAGCTGTGGTTTAACAGTCGCAGGTTTTACATCTGCTCTAGATAAACTGAAGGAGACGCGGATTCCACCCGATTACAGCCTTACATACCCAGATCCAGTCAAGCGAGTGTGCATTTCAAATACAGTAGTTAGTCGCACGCACGCACACACACACACACACATGAAACAGAACAACACTCTCGCTGGAACAACACAAACACCATGGTTCTCTCAATCAACAGACCGAAATCTATGAACCCACTCATCCTACTACTATGGGTTAGTGACACTAACTTAGTGTTCTATTGCAAAAATCACTCATAAAAGTGATGCAGCGGTATTTCACACTCTCCATTAAGAAAAGTAAAAGTAAAACATGATGAGCATGGACACACCGTTTTAAACGAACATTTTTTAAGACTGTAGTTACATCTGAGTCAACTTCAAAGCACGATGCTAGCAACACCTGCACTTGTTCAAGGCATACCAAATAGGCTCAAGTGAACATGACACAGCGGGCAAAATTAATAACCAAATGGCCTTACCTTAAAACGCTGTCTTGATCATATGACTTCTCGCAATTATTCCACTTAAATCCACACGGTTCTCTTCTGAGACATAGTAACTATTAAGTATCAACTAACTAACTAACTAACTAACTAACTCTTACTCTTCTCTTCAGACGGTCGACTCATACTCACTTCCTGTTGTAATTTCGCGCGCTGAAAAGCTGAACGTCAACGTCACGACAAAAAAAATTCTGATGGTCCACTAGGCTACATATTAAGTTATAAGTTTTAATTAAATCCTTTTTTAAATAACTAAAATGTAGCCCTCATCATCCTACATCTAAAACATGACATATCAGCAGAGCCAAATGAAAACAAATAAATAAACAAATATATTTTCACGTAAGTTTTGTTTTATGTTCATGTTGGTTTTGAGGGTCCACCACCAGGGGGTGCTGCCGCACCCCCCGCACCCCCGGTTCCCGTGCCGGTGCCACCGTGCCACCCATCCCTCCCTCCATCCAGACATCCATCCATTATCTGTAGCCACTTATCCTGTCTTACAGGGTTGCAGGCAAGCTGGAGCCTATCCCAGCTGACTATGGGCGAGAGGTGGGGTACACCCTGGACATCGCAGGGCTAACACATAGACACAGAGAACCATTCATGCTCACATTCACACTTACGGTCAATTTAGAGCCACAATTAGCCTAACCTGCATGCCTTTGGACTGTGGGGCAAACCGCAGCACCTGGAGGAAACCCACGCAGACATGGGGAGAGCATGCAAACTCCACACAGAAAGGCCTTTGTCGGCCGCTGGGCTCAAACCCAGAACCTTCTTGCTGTGAGGCGACAGTGCTAACCACTACACCACCATGCCGCCCCTACCGTGCCACCCACAATATACTAAATTATTACTATTATATTGTTTCCCTATCAATAACCACATGCTGACATCCCTACCTATTCCTAAAAGAATTCCTAGGCAGCGTGATATGATTACAAGTTCTGACCAGAAAATTTCTTTCTTTCATAGCTGCTTTAACTTCACCTTTAACTTCCTCACTAGCACTGACCATGTCTGTAAGCCTACTCTAAGGCAATCGGTATTTTAAAAGACACTATAAAAGTTCTGTTATACTCTATTTGAACTATGAGATAGGATCGGATTAGGGAAACAGAAGAAAGTTGTTTTAGTGATAAAGTATGTGTGCACTTTGGCTGTCTGCCAAGTGAAGCCACAAATCCTGCTGCTGATCTCATGAACAAACTACTTTTTGACCTTTATTTGGGCCTGTATGCTACACAATTATCTTACAAGCTTGCACTCTGTCACGCAAGATTGATGAATTCCCAAATAATAGGTCTCCACTGTCATTTGCATCTATTGATTAAATGTCAGCAATTAAAGGCAACAGGTTCAATTACAACAGACACTAAGAACAAATCAAACTCAAGCTATTAACCTGAAAGAAGCTTTCCCTTTCAGCTAAACTAATATGGGGTGATTATTTACGACAGAACTTTTGTAATTATATACACGACAAGAGTACTGTGACTGCTGCTAATGTTACATTTTGTTACTCTTCATTAGCATATAAAAGAGGGATAAAAGCACTTTGTTGACGATTTTTTTTTTTTTTGAAGGAAGACAAGTCATGCATGTATGCATGTATGAGAGAGCTTTAACTGCTTTCCTGATGCTAAAATTGGCGGACATTGGAATTGCAAAAGCATATTTTTTAAGAGCGAGAGAGAAACTGGGATGAAAATCTCCTTCAAATGTGCTTGATTTAGGGAGTCTAAGCAGAGGGCATGCATGCCTGACAAATGCGATTATTAAGCGCTATTATTCAGAGTTGAGGCTTTTGGAAGAGGCTGATTTGTGCGAGGGACTAGACAGGCATGCAGACAGGGGACAAATCAATATGAGAGTGAATAAATATTCATATATATATATATATATATATATATATATATATATATATATATATATATGTATGTATGTGTGTGTGTGTGTGTCCAGAATTAAGTATAAAAACTACTCACCTTCAAAGCTCTCCATAACCTTGCTCCTTCTTACATCTGTGACCTTCTGACCCTTTTTACTCCATCCTGCTCTCTAAGATCTAGCCGTAATCTCCTTGCTGTTCCTCGCACTAGGCTCTCTACCCTGGGTGGTAGGTCCTTCAGCACCATAGACCCCAAGCTCTGGAATTCCCTTCCTTTCTTCAAATCTCATCTCAAAACTTTTCTGTTTCATGAACACTTCTCCTCCACCACTGCATAAACTCACCACTCTTTAACAGCTTTTTGTGTGTGTATGTATGTGTGTGTGTGTGTGTGTTGTTTTCTTTGACCTATGTAAAGCGACCTCGAGTTTGAGAAAGGCGCTATATAAATGTAACTACTTCAACTTTACTACTAGGCTATCAGCTCATATACAGTGAGTAGAGAAAAGCAAAATGGCTGTGCACATCAAGTCAGATATATTACTTTCTTATCAATTATTTAAAAGAAACAGAAATGGTTAAAAATATATAGTTGTTCCCCCCCCCCACCCCCCACCAATATGTCTTGTTCCACACTCCAGCCCAGTTGGTGGTGGTAATGCATTTTTAAGTTGGTTTGCCAACTGCCGAAAATCCCGAAAGAAGAAGAAATGGCAGGGCATGTTGCTGAACCAACCAAGGATGAAATAAAAACTATCCGAAAACAAAACCACAAAAAATACAAAAAAAGCAACAAAATATGGAATGAAAGTATTTGGTGTAAAGAACGTATCTTTTTTTTATTTTTTAAGAATTATTATTATTGCATTTTTCACAAATTGCACCTGTCATTTCGCTGGTTTGTTTACATTCTAAGCAGAAATGAATTTGTCAGATGTTTTGTAGAAAGTTTTTAATTTATTGAATTTGCAAAAAGGCATATATATATATATATATATATATATATATATATATATATATATACCTTTCAAATGAACTAGCCTAACATTCCTTGCTGAGAAATTACCACTGAGAAATGAGACCTTGTCTAATGGAAAGAACACAGAGCAGCTAACATGCTTGGTATTTAAATTATATATATCCTAGATATCATAGATTATTTAACATGCTAGTTCTTCAGCATGATTACATTCACGGGCATCATGTATACTGTAAATCTTACACCTCTGAATGGTCCTTTTCACCATGTGAAAGCTCTCGCTCTCTCTTTCTGTGTGTGTGTTAGTGTGTGTGTGTTAAGCTGCATTGTGTCTGTGCTGCTGCTCCTCAGATTGGTAATTATCTCTTGTCTGAGAAAACTCATGCTCCCCGGGGGCCTGCTGTTGCCTGGGCTCTGCCTATCGAACCCTCCTGCCCCTGCACCAACAGGCGGGCTAATAACGATTCATGCAGCTGCCAATCTCACCCTCCAGTTCCATCAATATTCCACAATGGCAAATAACTGCAATTAAGAGAGAGATGTTAGTGACGGCAGCGCAGGTCAAATATTTCCCCCTTGTATCCTGCTGACTTCACTCACCTGCGCATCTTGAAAACACTGGACTGTAACTAATATCAGTGTTACACAGTATGCAAATCAGGTTTCCATCACAACACATTCATGGTGGATGAATATTTTTTTTGATTACTTAATAAAGATGAATATATGCTGCATAGCATAGTCTCTAAGGCAATACCAAGAAATGATGTTGCTCACAAACAATGCCGTACTTTAGTGCACTTTTAATCTGGCTGATGAAGTTATATTGCGGTATGCTGGTGCTAGCAATATTCATATTCACTATATAGCAAGAGTGATGCATCATTGTTTATTCTGTCTCAGAGGATTTGGAATGCTAATGGAACAAATGGAGAATACACAGAGCATCACTCCTTTATCTGGACAGTTCCAGGTTAAGGTTCAGTGCTTTTGGCTTATTTATTTATTTGTTTGTTTGTTTGTTTGTTTGTTTGTTTGTTTGTTTGTTAAAATAGCACTGATGTCTGAGAGTACCCTAACTACACAGTGAACATCAGGGAGTACTGTCATAATCCAACACTTATGAGCATTAAAAATATACACAGTGGTGCTTGAAAGTTTGTGAAACCTTTAGAATGTTCTATATTTTTGCATAAATATGACCTAAAACATCATCAGATTTTCACTTAAGTCCAAAAAGTAGATAAAGAGAACCCAGTTAAATAAATGAGAAAAAATATTATACTTGGTCATTTATTTATTGAGGAAAATGATCCAATATTACATATCTTTGAGTGGCAAAAGTATGTGAACCTCTAGGATTAGCAGTTCATTTGAAGGTGAAATTAGACCCAGGTGTTTTCAATTAATGGGATGACAATCAGGTATGAGTGGGCCCCCTGTTTTATTTAAAGAACAGGGATCTATCAAAGTCTGATCTTCACAACACGTTTGTGGAAGTGTATCATGGCATGAACAAAGGAGATTTCTGAGGACCTCAGAAAAAGTGTTGTTGATGCTCATCAGGCTGGAAAAGGTTCCAAAACCATCTCTAAAGAGTTTGGACTCCACCAATCCACAGTCAGACAGATTGTGTACAAATGGAGAAAATTCAAGACCATTGTTACCCTCCCCAGAAGTGGTCGACCAACAAAGATCACTCCAAGAGCAAGGCGTGTAATAGTCAGCGAGGTCACAAAGGACCCCAGGGTAACTTCTAAGCAACTGAAGGCCTCTCTCACATTGGCTAATGTTAATGTTCATAAGTCCACCATCAGGAGAACACTGAACAACAATGGTGTGCATGGCAGGGTTGCAAGAAGAAAGCCACTGATCTCCAAAAAGAACATTGCTGCTCATCTGCAGTTTGCTAAAGATCATGTGGACAAACCAGAAGGCTACTGGAAAAATGTTTTGTGGATGGATGAGACCAAAATAGAACTTTTTGGTTTAAGTGAGAAGCGTTATGTTTGGAAAAACGAAAAAACTACATTCCAGCCTAAGAACCTTATCCCATCTGTGAAACATGGTGGTGGTAGTATCATGGTTTGGACCTGTTTTGCTGCATCTGGCCTATTACGGCTTGCCATCATTGATGGAACAATGAATTCTGAATTATATCAGCGAATTCTAAAGGAAAATGTCAGGACATCTGACCATGAGCTGAATCTCAAGAGAAGGTGGGTCATGCAGCAAGAACACAACCCTAAGCAAACAAGTTGTTCTACCAAAGAATGGTTAAAGAAGAATAAAGTTAATGTTTTGGAATGGCCAAGTCAAAGTCCTGATCTTAATCCAATCGAAATGTTATGGAAGGACCTGAAGCGAGCAGTTCATGTGAGGAAACCCACCAAAATTCCAGAGTTGAAGCTGTTCTGTACTGAGGAATGGGCTAAAATTCCTCCAAGCCGGTGTGCAGGACTGATCAACAGTTACCGGAAATGTATAATTGCAGTTATTGCTGCACAAGGGGGTCACACCAGATACTGAATGCAAAGGTTCACATACTTTTGCCACTCATAGATATATAATATTGACTCATTTTCCTCAATAAATAAATGACTAAGTATAATATTTTTGTCTCATTTGTTTAACTGGGTTCTCTTTATCTACTTTTTGGACTGATGTGAAAATCTGATGATATTTTAGGTCATACCGTATTTATGCAGAAATATAGTCAAGTTTTATTTGTACAGCGCTTTTAACAATAAACATTGTCGCAAAGCAGCTTTACAGAATTTGAACGACTTAAAACATGAGCTAATTTTATCCCTAATCTATCCCCAATGAGCAAGCCTGTGGCGACGGTGGCAAGGAAAAACTCCCTCAGACGACATGAGGAAGAAACCTCGAGAGGAACCAGACTCAAAAGGGAACCCATCCTCATTTGGGCAACAACAGACAGCCTGACTATAATATTAACAGTTTTAACAGGTATAACCCTCAACTGTCCTCATGGGGCCGTCCTTCACAGGAGTGGGGCGATAAAACTCCGACCAGACACAGGGCACCAGGATGGATCAAGCAGGTCCGAGGGGCAGAAGAGGCCAGCATCTCAATCCCAGGATCAACATGTAACTCAGAGGGACAGATGGGGGGGGAGAGAGAGAGAGAGAAAGAAAACATGTTGTTAGGTATGCCCTAAAAATGACAAGTATTAAATCTGTGTGGTAGGCTCACAGAGACGAGAGTCTTTACATCAGGCATGACACACAATGGCATGTTAATATGGTAAAAAATATATCATGACCTGCTCTGGCTGGATGCTTGATTGGGTGATGGGAGCACACTCCTCAGCAATGATGAGATGCAGATGGGACCCTTAGGCCTGGCCAAGACAATTCAGTTACATTTCACCGGGTCTGGGACATGCGACAGAATGTCTGACGGCCGATTCCCTGCAGGCTACGATAGCCAGTCGAGGTCCCCACCGTCTCCACCAAAAGATTTCCTGTTGACTCCATGTAACTCAGAGGGACAGATTTGGAGTGGGGGGGGGAGAGAAAGAAAACACAGGTGGTTAGGTATGCCCAATGTCACCTGAATAAGTAGGAACAGTATACATATTGCACCGAGTACAAGCAGGGACTCCGGCAACTAACTATGACAGCATAACTAAAAGGAGAGAGCCAGAAGGTAACATTCTAAATATAGAACATTCTAAAGGGTTCACAAACTTTCAAGCACCACTGTGTGTGTATATATATATATATATATATATATATATATATATATATATATATATATATATTTTGTGTGTGTGTGTGTGTATATATGTGTATATATAAAATTATGTTGTTTTTTTTTCTGGCTGTAATTATAAACTCAAACTAAGGATCATGATTGAGGTTCTCCGAAGGCAGAGGTTCATTCTGAGGAATGGAGTTTATGAATTCAGGATAGATGTGACTGTGGCAACGGGGGCGTGGTCAAGCATCGGTCTATGAATGGAGGGCGGAGTCAGGGAAGGTAAGTGGTAGAATCACTAAGATTTTACAGTGGTGCTGAAACCCGGGATTCAGAGTGCAGAAGAGAACAGCCCCATGGAGTCCTCCCCCTTCACGGACCTGGTCCATGCCCTTGCCACGGCCCAACAGAGCTAATTGCGCTAATTGCCCTCCGGAAGGAGCAGGAACAACGGTTCGAAGCCCTAGTGTTGGCACAACAGGAAGATCGCCAGGCATTCCGGCACCTGCTCGCGTCGGCGGGGTCCACAACCACCACCACCGTGGACCCTCCCCACCTCACCTTCACGAAGATGGGGCCGCATGATGACCCCGAGGCCTTCCTTGCTCTCTTTGAGCAGGCAGCAGAGGCGTGGGGTTTGCCAGTGCAACAGAGGCACAGCGCGCCTCCTTCCCCTGCTAATGGGTGAGGCGCAGCTGGCCGTGCCGCAGCTCCCCGCCGACAGCCGGCTGGTCTATGCGGACCTCTGCAGGTCCGTCCTCCAATGTGTTGGTCGCACCTCAGAACAGCAATGGCAACACTTCCGCGCGTTGCGCCTAGAGGAGGTCGGCCGGCCGGCCTTTTGCGTTTGGCCAGCAACTCCGGGACGCCTGCTGGCGGTGGCTGAGGGCCAACAACCGCGACAACGAGGGAATCATCGACCCGGTGGCACTGGAACAATTCATCGCCCGACTTCCGGAAGGAACAGCGGAGTGGGTCCAGTGCTATCGCCCAGCGTCGCTGGATCAGGCAATCGAGCTGGCGGAGAACCATATGGCAGAGGACCATATGGTGGCCATTCCAATGGCAGGACAGCGTGTCTCCTCTTCTCTCTCTCTCTCTCTCTCTCTCTCTCTCTCTCTATCTCTCTCTCTGCTCCCCGTCCTCACCCCATTCCTTCACCATGGAGGTGGGGGCCGGCTCCACCCCAGCTGGCCCACCACACCCACAGCGCCCTACCATTTCCTACTTCCTTTTCTGTGTCTCCTCCCCCTCAGGTGAGTGATATCTGGAACACCAGTGCAGAGGGAGAGCCTGGGCCGGTATGCTGGTGCTGCGGGGAACTGGGGCACCTCCAGCATCAGTGCTCGGCGATGGAGGTGGGTGCGGTGGTCCAGATCCCCGACGAGCCAGGGACCGCCCTCGATCAGGCCGGAGCTTATCGCATACCGGTGAGTATCTAAGGGGATACGTATCAGGCTTTGGTGGACTCCAGCTGTAATCAGACCTCAATTCACCAAAGCCTGGTGCAAGACAAGGCATTGGGGAAAACACAATTGGTGAAGGTGTTGTGTGTGCACGGGGATGTTCACAACTACCCTTTAGTGTAGGTCCACATTCTATTTTGAGGGGAAAAATTTAGAGTAAAGGTGGCAGTTAATCCTCACCTTACCCACTCGATAATTCTGGGGCCTGATTGGCCGGGTTTTAGGGAATCAATGGCGCATTTAGTGAAGAGTGGGGCTTGCCATAGTTTAGCGAGGGGAGGTCCCGGAGTGGCATTGGCGGGAGCAGCTGTCACAGAGCTGTCTATGTCATCACCGCATCAGAGTGAGGAGCAGCCTGCTCCTCCTCCCTCTCTCAGGGATTCCCTTGCGGATTTCCCGTTAGAGCAGTCATGAGACGAGACTCTGCAGCATGTGTTTGACCAAGTGAGAGTGATCAATGGTCAAACTCTCCAGTCAAACGCCACCCCGTCCTTCCCCTATTTTTCCATTATTAAGAATAGCTTATACCAATTGACGCAGGACACTCAGACAAAGGAACCAATAACACAGCTTTTAATCCCAAAATGCCGCTGGGAATTCATATTCCCAGCGGCTCACATTAATCCCATGGCCGGACACTTGGGGCAGGATAAGACACTAGCCCAAATAATGGCCCGGTTCTATTGGCCAGGGATTCGTGGCGATGTCCGTAGGTGGTGTATGGCATGTCGCGAATGCCAGTTAGTAAATCCCGTGGCCATTCCAAAAGTACCTTTGCGCCCTCTGCCATTAATCGAGACCCTGTTCGAAAGAATTGGGATGGATCTCGTTGGGCCATTAGATCGGTCAGCACGAGGATATCACTTTATTTTAGTTCTGGTGGACTATGCAACATGATATCCGGAAGCAGTGCCACTTCGCAATATCTCAGCACATAGTATTGCAGAAGCACCAGTAAAACCAGTAAAAATGAAATTCAATACATTATCGACCTGCGCGCCAAACTCCACATACTCATGCACCTAACCCAGGAGAATTTGCGGCAGGCCCAAGAACGTCAAGTCTGTCTGTATGACAGGGGCACGTGCCTTAGGGAGTTCACACTGGGAGATAAGGTACTTGTGTTGTTGCCCACGTCGAGCTCCAAATTGATCGCCAGGTGGCAAGGACCCTTTGAGGTCACACGGTGAGTCGGGGACGTCAACTATGAGGTGAGGCAAACGGACAGGGGTGGGGCATTACAGATTTACCACCTCAATCTGCTAAAACATTGGAACGAGGAGGTCCCCTTGGCACTGGTGTCAGTGGTTCCGGAGGAGGCGGAGCTGGGGCCGGAGGTTCAAAAAAGAAAATTGACATCGCCCACCGCTCCGGTCCCCTGTGGAGACCACCTCTCCCCGACCCAGCTCATGGAGGTCGCCCAGTTGCGGACAGAATTTTCTGACATGTTCTCGCCCCTGCCCGGCCGCACAAACCACCTCATAGAACACCACATTGAGATGCCCCCGGGGGTAGTATTGCACAGCCGCCCTTACCGACTGCCCAAACACACAAAAAAAAGGTGGTTCGGGAAGAACTCGAGGCCATGCTCAAAATGGGCATCGTCAAGGAGTCCCACAGTGACTGGAGCAGCCCAGTGGTCTTGGTTCTTAGGCTGACGGGTCAGTCTGGTTCTGTGTGGACTATAGAAAAGTCAACGCGGTGTCTAAATTTGACATGTACCCAATGCCTCGTATTGACGAGTTGCTCAACTGACTAGGCACGGCTCATTTTTATTCGACACTGGATTTGACAAAGGGATATTGGCAGATCCCCTTGACTCCTCTATCCCAAGAGAAAACAGCCTTTTCCACACCGTTTGGCTTACACCAGTTCATCATACTTCCTTTTGGGCTGTTTAGGGTGCCCGCTACGTTCCAGCGGCTTATGGACAGGGTCCTCTGCCCTCACGCCACCTACGCAGCTGCCTACTTAGACGATATCATTATTTAGAGTAATGACTGGCCGCAGCACCTAAAACACCTAAGGGCCATCCTTAGGTCACTGAGGCAAGCGGGTCTCACAGTCAACCCGAACAAGTGTGCGATTGGGTGGGTGGAAGTACGGTATCTGGGTTTCCACTTGGGCAATGGGAAGGTGCGTCCCCAAATTAATAAGATGGCAGCAATTGCGGCCTGCCCGAGGCCCAAGACCAAAAAGGGGGTGAGACAGTTCCTGGGGCTGGCTGGCTACTATCATAGGTTTATACCTAATTATTCGGACATCCAGCTCGCTGTCTGATCTCACTAAAAAGGGAGCACCAGATCCGGTCCAGTGGACGGAGCAATGCCAGTGGGCTTTCTCTGAGGTAAAGGCTGCACTGTGTGGGGTGTCACTGTTACTCTCCCCTGACTTTTCTCTCCCCTTTATTTTGCAGATGGACGTGTTGGACAGAGGGCTGGGGGCGGTTCTGTCCCAGGAGGTGGAGGAACGTCCCGTGTTGTACATCAGCCGGAAGCTGTCGGTGCACGAGAGCAGGTACAGCACGATAGAAAAGGAATGCCTCGCCATCAAGTGGGTGGTCCTCACCCTCCGCTACTACCTGCTGGGGCACCCTTTCACCCTCTGTTCAGACCACGCACCCCTGCAGTGGCTCCACCGCATTAAGGATGCCAACGCACGGATCACCCGTTGGTATCTGACACTCCAGCCGTTTAAGTTCAAGGTGGTCCACAGGTCGGGGCTGCAGATGGTCATGGTGGATTTCCTCTTCCGTGGGGGGAGTCGGCTGCAGGCCGGACGGTTGCCTGGCCTGAGTCGGGCGGTGGGGGTATGTGGCAGCGGGGGCATGGTCAAGCGTCGGTCTGTGAATGGAGGGTGGAGTCAGGGAAGGTAAGTGGTAGAATCACTGCACCTGATGGGAATTAACCTATGTTTATGTGTCTCCCCCAGTGACCGTGCCTTATAAGATGAGAGGGAGAGCAGAGGAAGGGAGCTCTCCCCCAACCCGAACACTGGCGTGTGTGTGTGTGTGTGTGGCTGGGAGAGTGAATGGTGAACGCTGAAAAGCAAGAAAATAAAGTTTTATAAGAATTCAGTTCTGGTCTGCCGTGCTTCTGTGCTCCACCCACCTGCTCAGATTTTACAGTGACACTTTCATTGTAATTCTTTAAACAGGACTGTATGTGTGTTTATTGCTGTGGGAGGCTTCGAGTCCTCATCTTCATGAGTTCCCTCGTACTTCATATATAAAGGATGCTGCACGTTAAGCGCATAGTCAATAATTATACACTGAGATGCAATGTATTGCAGTACAGTGCTCTCACCAAATATTGGCACCCCTTGTAAAGATTAATAAAAAAGGGTTAGGAAAAAAGCCACCTTTTTGTGAAGTAGCTTCATCTCTCTCTCTCTCTCTCTCTCTCTCACACACACACACACACACACACACACACACACAAAAAAAAAAAAAAAAAAATCCTAACCTTTAATTGAAATAAATGTATTCAGAGAAAAACAATTCCTCATCAAGAAATAATTATTTTCAACAAAAACACTTGTGCCAGATTTTTCTTTGTCAGTTATTGGAAATTATAGTGAACACAGTGTAATTGAAGCATGTTTCCCATTTAAATTCTACAGTATTTGTTCTGTGTATCTGGCAACTCGGTGTACACACAGTTCTGTTGTCACCCCAAAGTTTACAATACATTCAGAAATATCAGAATTTAAAAAAAAAACCTATTCACTGCATTTCCTCAAGTTATTGTCATATCTGTTTAGATCATTAATAGGGAAAAAAACATTCAGTTTGCATTCAGAAAGCATGCATTGGTGTATCCAGTCAATTTATAAATGCTATTGATAAAACATTTCATTCATACAGATCACTGAACACAGTGGATGGATTGCTATTGTATGTTGGTGTGCTCTCTTGGTTTCTCCTCTGATTGCTATTTTGACATTCAGAAATAAGTACTAAAATAACCACAACTAAGTACACAGGATTTATTATTATTATTATTATTATTATACCTTATATTAAAATTTAAGCACACACACATTTTATTTATATATATATATATATATATATATATGGGCGGCACGGTGGTGTAGTGGTTAGCGCTGTCGCCTCACAGCAAGAAGGTCCTGGGTTCGAGCCCCGGGGCCGGTGAGGGCCTTTCTGTGTGGAGTTTGCATGTTCTCCCCGTGTCCGCGTGGGTTTCCTCCGGATGCTCCGGTTTCCCCCACAGTCCAAAGACATGCAGGTTAGGTTGACTGGTGACTCTAAATTGACCGTAGGTGTGAGTGTGAATGGTTGTCTGTCTGTGTGTCAGCCCTGTGATGACCTGGCGACTTGTCCGGGGTGTACCCCGCCTTTCGCCCGTGGTCAGCTGGGATAGGCTCCAGCTTGCCTGCGACCCTGTAGAAGGATAAAGCGGCTAGAGATAATGAGATGATATATATATATATATATACACACACAACCCCGATTCCAAAAAAGTTGGGACAAAGTACAAATTGTAAATAAAAACGGAATGCAATAATTTATAAATCTCAAAAACTGATATTGTATTCACAATAGAACATAGACAACATATCAAATGTCAAAAGTGAGACATTTTGAAATTTTATGCCAAATATTGGCTCATTTGAAATTTCATGACAGCAACACATCTCAAAAAAGTTGGGACAGGGGCAATAAGAGGCTGGAAAAGTTAAATGTACAAAAAAGGAACAGCTGGAGGACCAAATTGCAACTCATTAGGTCAATTGGCAATAGGTCATTAACATGACTGGGTATAAAAAGAGCATCTTGGAGTGGCAGCGGCTCTCAGAAGTAAAGATGGGAAGAGGATCACCAATCCCCCTAATTCTGCGCCGACAAATAGTGGAGCAATATCAGAAAGGAGTTTGACAGTGTAAAATTGCAAAGAGTTTGAACATATCATCATCTACAGTGCATAATATCATCAAAAGATTCAGAGAATCTGGAAGAATCTCTGTGCGTAAGGGTCAAGGCCGGAAAACCATACTGGGTGCCCATGATCTTCGGGCCCTTAGACGGCACTGCATCACATACAGGCATGCTTCTGTATTGGAAATCACAAAATGGGCTCAGGAATATTTCCAGAGAACATTATCTGTGAACACAATTCACCGTGCCATCTGCCGTTGCCAGCTAAAACTCTATAGACCCTTTTCAGTCACGTGACCTTCGTAAACGCGACCACCATTTTGGACATGTAGCGGACTTCGGCTCAAATTGGTTTGAATGCGAGGAAGGCGACAAACGGAGAATATACAAGAAAAAAGAGCGAGATGCAGAAAACACCTTCGCTATCCAGCGACGTAGGGCATTTACAGGGCGAGCAGAGGGAGAAATAACAACAGTAACGACACATTAGCAACGCCGTACAGAAATAACGGTTTATGGCACAGACCCTTTCGGTTCTCGCTCATCTAGCTGCTACAATGACTGCTTAGACTGCAACAATAATACCTAACACACATTGAAGTATCCGCCGTAAAGACGTGAAACTCGTCGAGTGACGAGTGTGTTCATTGATAAGCTAACACAATCTAAAAGTAGACATACCATCACACTGCCCTGGTGCGTACAGTTTACCTTCTATGGTTTTTGCACTCACTATTTGCCATTACTTTCTCCAACTGTTGTTACAGATTACAGGGAACGGCCTGGATTTAAGAGACAAATACATGTTCCTCTTGTTTTGAACACTTATTTGTAGGCAGTGCTTAATTTGTAAAGTGGGAGGTCCCGGAGCGCAGAGGATGAGCGGCTCCGGTGCGGAAAAAAGGGGGGGGGGGGCGCAGCGCTGCGCTGCGCTGCGCTTCTGGACATGTTTTGTAATAACACTACAAATTAAGTTCATCTGCAGATATTTTGTGGATGTCGTTTCATGAGAGAAATCACCAACAAGACAGATATCAAAATCAGACATTAACACTAAATAAACTTGCATTTTTTTATTTAATTATTATTATTTATTTTTTTTTGTTACATCGTCAAAAGAGGTGTCGGATCACCGGATCCAGTGTAAATAGCTGCCGGAGCCAACGCCCGAGGTTCCGGAGCGCGCTCCGGCTTGCTCCCCCTCAAATTAAGCGCTGTTTGTAGGACACTGCCTCTGATCTGTCCTACAGTCTACCAACAGCAAAGGAACACAACGCTAGCTAATGTCGTTAGCTAATAGCTACTACAGAAGAACAAAGAGGTTACAATGGGTTATTTTAGCCTATTTGGTTACATACTCGCCGCCACAGAATGTTAACAGCAATGTAATGCCTTTTCTGGCTAATTTTATTCATCTTACCTCCAACAAAGTGGTCACTACACAAGCGTTGGTATGCTGAGGGCTGCCAATCTGTTAATGGTCGCTATCCATCTTCTCTGTCGGGATCCGATAAAATGATAAACCTTGCCTTGTTTGTTGATGGTTACTACATCCAGGTGCACAACAATATAGTGGCATGATGGAAGTCTTGCTGAAAATAAACACTTTCTTTGCTGCCGTTCCTCAATGTTGGCTGTGGTAAACTACTGGTAGTACATGTCCAAAATGGCGGCCGCGTTTGTCGTGACGTCACGTGAAAAGGGTCTATAGTTCAAAGAAGAAGCCGTATCTAAACGTGATCCAGAAGCGCAGACATCTTCTCTGGGCCAAGGCTCATTTAAAATGGACTGTGGCAAAGTGGAAAACTGTTCTGTGGTCAGACGAATCAAAATTTGAAGTTCTTTATGGAACTGCCAATCTGTTGCATGTGGCATGGGCAGCTTACACATCTGGAAAGACACCATCAATGCTGAAAGGTATATCCAAGTTCTAGAGCAACATATGCTCCCATCCAGATGACGTCTCTTTCAGGGAAGACCTTGCATTTTCCAACATGACAATGCCAAACCACATACTGCATCGATTACAGCATCATGGCTGTGTAGAAGAAAGGTCCGGGTACTGAACTGGTCAGCCTGCAGTCCAGATCTTTCACCCATAGAAAACATTTGGCGCATCATAAAACGGAAGATACGACAAAAAAGACCTAAGACAGTTGAGCAACTAGAATCCTACATTAGACAAGAATGGGTTAACGTTCCTATCCCTAAACTTGAGCAACTTGTCTCCTCAGTCCCCAGACGTTTACAGACTGTTGTTAAGAGAAAAGGGGATGTCTCACAGTGGTAAACATGGCCTTGTCCCAAATTTTTTGAGATGTGGTGTTGTCATGAAATTTAAAATCACCTAATTTTTCTCTTTAAATGATACATTTTCTCAGTTTAAACATTTGATATGTCATCTATGCTCTATTCTGAATAAAATATGGAATTTTGAAACTTCCACATCATTGGATTCCGTTTTTATTTACAATTTGTACTTTGTCCCAACTTTTTTGGAATCGGGGTTGTATATATAGTTCTATTTTATGACTTTTACATTATCAAGTCAGTACAAAAACATTTTAGAGTCCAAACGTTCATTTTCCAGCACAAAATTAAATACTACTGAAAAAAAAATTGTATCTGAGCAGCATATTCCGTAAGAGAGTACTTTTCAAATGAAAAAAGAAAACATAATGAAGGCAACTGAGTTTTGGTGCAAAATGAAGAGGTTAGTGGTGACAGTCAAAGTGTCCAGAAGAACTGTGGCTGGTTCTGTAAGATGCTCAGTAAAACCTACCGGTACAGCTCATTTCCTTATAAAACTGCACTCACTGGACCTGAGATCTTTTTTTTTTAAAGCAAAGGATCATCTCGCACCAAATATTGACATTGTTTCATTTATTATAGCTTACTGCTGTTTATAGTTATTTTAATTTATTTATTTCAATTTTTTTTAATGTTTAAACATTTCATTTCATTATTTTTAAAGTCGTTTTTGGTCTACAGCATTTCTTTACATGCAATCAATATAAATACTACTACTACTACTACTAATCTCATCTCATTATCTCTAGCCACTTTATCCTGTTCTACAGGGTCGCAGGCAAGCTGGAGCCTATCCCAGCTGACTATGGGCAAAAGGTGGGGTACACCCTGGACAAGTCGCCAGGTCATCACAGGGCTGACACATAGACAACCATTCACACTCACACCTACGGTCAATTTAGAGTCACCGGTTAACCTAACCTACATGTCTTTGGGGGAAACCGGAGCACCCGGAGGAAACCCACGCGGACACGGGGAGAACATGCAAACTCCGCACAGGAAGGCCCTCGTCGGCCATGGGGCTCGAACCCGGACCTTCTTGCTGTGAGGCGACAGCCCTAACCACTACACCACCGTGCCGCCCTACTACTACTAATAATAATAATAATAATAATTGCTGTTGGTAATGGCATATATATTTCATAAGGTATTATTCTAGCACACTTTAAACTCCAAATGTCACAATCCCATCATGATTATAACATTATGCAAATGCACTGACCACTCAGTGCTGTTCATTTCAGACAAGACAGATGTGGATTTGGGCTCCATAGTCTCAAAGGAAAAGACTGTTCACTAGACAGATGCTGCAAATGTTAGCTTGTGTCTCAAATATGAACTAGCCTTCAGCTGCTCTGTGGAGAAAAAACTGATTTGTTTTTCCTAAATTTTCAAAAATTGTCTCAGGATGAAGCTGCCAGTGATTTAGAGACTCCATTAAGGACAAACTGAGGTTTATGGCATAAATATGATACTGGTAACCCTAGTGTGTGTTTCCTCCACGTACTTTAATTTCCTCTGTCCTCTCAAAACATATTGCTTGGTAGATTTGCCACTTTGAAATTCCCCTAGGTGTGAATAAGCATGCAAATAGTGTGTGTGTGTGTGTGTGTGTGTGCGTGTGTGTGAGAGAGAGAGATCACGTGATGGACTAGTGTCTGACACAGTGTCTATAGCTGCCATATGTCCAGTGTGACAGATAGATTCCAGATCCACTGTGACTCTAACTGGGATTAACTGGGATAAAGATGAAGCTTCTGCTAAATGAATACAGAACTTTCATGTACTTTCATAATTAGTCAGTTACATTTCCTTGATTTACCTTTGTTAGTGTTACACAATACAATCTAATGATACATTCATGGAGGGGAGTGTTCATATAACCCAACCAATAGACTTGGATGCCAGTATTTAAATAAAAAAAAATTAAATTATATATATGTGGCAATCTCTAATTCTTGACTTGCAAGTGATGTCAAAGCAAATAGAAACCCAGATGTCGGCCATGTTGTTAGATATACAAATGTGGGGTCAAGCAACGTTCCATAGAAAACATAGTGCGCAACTCTCTTTGTTTTTCCACTGCTTTAAGCGTTCTTTTAACTCTGCCATATCTTTGTGCTGTATATGGTTGTGGTCACAACAGTACTCGTGAATATGGCACGTTCCAGTTTTTTAGAATTCCATCTGTGATTGGGAAAGACAAGGAAACGCTGAGGCTTAGTACAGAGAGGAGACAAGCACAGCTGAACAACATCGGCAGGGCTGATCTAACAGAGGCTAAAACCAAAACAGCTCGGGATGCAGTAATCATTTTATCTCAGGTGAGATTCAAAAGCTTTCTGAATAATATCATGGAAGAATTTTATTTCATGTTGCTAGAATTTTGCTACAAAATGAGCATTCTCTTGTTGTTGTTCACTCGGTCGTTGTTATAATTTTAATATGTGTATTACCATTTTGCTTCTTGGAGTGCCAGCAAATTTATACAATAGAAACAATCCAGACTGGGCACCCACTCAGAAAATGGGCTATGTTTTGTCCAAGGTCAGAGTTGATTCTTTGGCAGCCAAACCAGATAGAACGCGATATCTGGGTACTCGAAGGTCAGCAGAAGCGTTTTATCTTCAGAAAAGTCTGCCTTTTTAAAATAATATGGGTCAAAACCACACATATCTATCTTCTCTTTGTATCAAATCTTCGCTTAACTATTCAAAACATGGTAATACTGAGAATATTCAGCATTATTTACAGACACGCTTTCAGTGGCTGCTATCCTAGTTGCTTTGTATATCCATCATAATGGCAGATGCTCATGACGTAATACATTTTGATCACGTGGTTGCAAGTCATCTATTCTGGGGACCAGACACAGACTCAGGAGGCAGAAGTGAAGTGAAAGAAAAGTGCTTGTTTTTAATTTAATAAAGTGATGGTTGGGTTGAGGGAAAAAGTGAGTGAGCACAGCTCTTGGTGGAGGATGCTCATGGAGGAATGCAATTCTGGAGGTTGAAGGTGACCAGAAGGTCACTGCTCTCTGCAGATGTCAAGGAGGGGTGCTGCTTCTTCTATAGCAAGTGATCAAGCGAGTCGTCTGTGCTGGAATCTGCTGGCATAAGATGATAGCAAGAGAGGTTCAGCTTATAGAATGTTTTTATTCATTTGAATGAAGGTGCAGAGCACTTTTATACTCTCCTAGTTCCTCACGGAGGGTGAGTGGCAGAGGTGGAAAAACCCGGGTGCAGAAAGTAAAAACCCTGCCATGTTTTTGCTCCAGCCAATTCAGTGAACCAGCTGATCCTAATTACCACATCCCCTAAGCCAGGTTGATGAGCTAATTGGTGAAATCACCTGTGTTGAGAGCACAGGCAGAAGGAAAACCTAAGCAGGACTTTTACTTTGTCAATCCAGTTTTTCCACCTCTGGTGAGTGGGCACACCACTTACTGTCCTACAGCTGTGTCAAGTTGAGCTGCCCTGCCGCTCCACCATGTCGCTGCCCTGGTTCATAACAGTGGTGTTGAAACAGTGCTGTCTCTTCAACACAGTTGCTGTTGAGCTGTTGGGGAGCTGTCTCTTCAGTACCATGGCTGCAGCATGGCAGGGGCACTGTCTGTTCAGCACCACTGCTGCAGTTTGGCAAGTATCACTTGCAGGCTTGCAGTTGTCACAGTACTGTATTCCCCCCCAATCTGCTAGCCCAATACTGGTGGAGACTGGGCCCAGAGAATATATCGTCTGGAAAGGCTGTCCGCATTCCCATGGTGGATGCCCACTCGATGAGTGTACCTGAAATGAGAATCCCTATACGGAGAGAAACCAGTGTGTTATTTTGGTCTTGGACTTTTTGGCTTTGGCCATCCAATGTAAAGGGACATGGTCCATGATGATGAGGGTGAAGTGTTATCCTGTGAGATAATGTTGAAGCTCTTTGACAGTCCACAGCAACTCAAATAGAGGATAGCCCACAGCAGGCCAGAATTTTTTTCTTTGAAGTTGTGGTAGTGGAGAACCTCCTCCTGAGACAAGGCATCTCCAGTGAGGAGTGGCCACAGGACATTTGACCACAATTACTCAGGCCAGCCCACTCTGGTGGTAACTCTCTCAAATATTGCCAGATATGCCTCAAAGTCACTGTCCATCAAAAGCTTGGGTGAAGGGCCTGGGCACCCCAGGTGGGGTCAGAGAGAAGGGTTGCAAAGGTAGGCACCATCTGCTGGAGTCAGAAGCTCTTGGAGCAGCATGGACGCTGTGGGCCATGTCTTAGGAGAACTGGGACTACTGGAGAATGACCTCAAATAAATGTCGCACAACAGGGTCCATGGCAGGGTGGATCAGTCTGGGTCTGTGTTTTCTGCCTACATTCTTCACCAATGTGGCACTCTCTAGTGCCAGGGACTGAACATAGACTTAGCTTTTGTCTTAGGTTTAGTTTTTTCAGGTATTGCATGTAGATATTCCATAGTAACTAGTTAGGACACAAGTTATTTACCTTTGGCACAATTAAATGTCATACTTATTCTTGTCATAGATATCCCATTTTGTATATTGCATTGCTGACTATATGGATGAAAATAAGTGTCTTAAGACATTTCATGTGACAAACAAGGTCCTCCAACAAGGTGCTTCTTTCCATCCTGAAGAGTCATTTGAGATGAAAAGCTGATCGCACTTTCTGTGTAGCCAGCCATAAGCTATGGAACAAACTACCACTCTACGTCCGAACTGCCCCCACCATTGAATGTTTTAAAACCCAATTAAAAACCCATCTGTTTTCTTTGGGTTTTTACTTCTTTTACTGTATGTGCTTGTGTTTTATCATCTCCCTGTCATGTTCTATTGTTGTTATTAATTTATATACTATTTCCTTTTATATCCTCTTTTTACTGATGACTTTCTATGTTTTATCTTTAAATTCTGTAAAGCAATTTGGTCAACCTGTAGGTTTTTTTAAAAACATGCTATATAAATAAAGTAACTTGACTTAAATGAAAAGAAAAAAATATAACAAATACTAAAAGTCATGACAGTCATGGACTCAGCCATAACAATGTAAACAATATAATGTTAAATCATGAGTGTTAACAGAACTAAGATGTTAAATTATAGAGCTGTTCTGTTCTATAATTAGCTGTGTAATTTTTATGTCATTTAACAGCAAATCTGGAATTCATGCTGGAGTTGCGGTTGTTTGAACTTAGTTTTCATTTGTACACTTTTTCAGAATGGTTGGAAAACAAAATGCAAATGACTTCAACTAAATATTTGTGACAAGTCAATGATGGATTCCATTCTAATAATTACTTTTGGGTTTTATGTTATTATTATTATTTTCCAGACACCAAAATCAAATTGCATTTGACACATTCTTGAGACAAAGCCTGCTGCATGAATTCCCAGGAGAGAAAAACATCAAAACTTCCTCAAAAGTTGTCACGGAAGGACAAAGAGACAAAACAAGAATGCAGCTGACATGGAGAAGCAATAAATAAATAAATAAATAAATAAATAGCTCAATTATCCATAACCACTTATCCTGTGCAGGCTCGCAGGCAAGCTGGAGCCTATCCCAGCTGACTATGGGTGAGAGGCGGGGTGCACCATGGACAAGTCGCCAGGTCATCACAGGGCTGACACATAGGGACAAACAACCATTCACACTCATGGTCAATTTAGAGCCACCAATTAACCTAACCTGCATGTCTTTGGACTGGGGGGGGGGGGCAAGCACCCAGAGGAAACCCACACAGACCTGGGGAGAACATGCAAACTCCACACAGAAAGGCCCCCCGTCAGCTGCTGGACTCGAACCCAGAACCTTCTTGCTGTGAGGCGACAGTGCTAACCGCTATGCCACCCTAAATAAATAAATGACCCAGTTGTGAACCTTTCCCTATCTCTGCCTCACAGACGCTCCTTAAAATAGCAAATGTCTGAAGTCCCTCCAACAGATTTCCTCTGTAATGTGAGAAAAGCTGACTTTTTTTTCTCTTCACTGTGGCTAATAAACTCACCAAACCTTGCCCTTTCATCCCAGCATTTGGAATGCAGGAAATGTGTGGCGCTGATTACTTTTACACACCTTGCCTTTGACCTTCTGTCAGTTAATTACCATAATGTCCATAATGGCAGCCTGAGGAGAATGAAGCAGCGTCTCCTCTTTTGTGTAATTGTAATTGCGTTCTTAATTTCAGAGGTTAAACATACTGATAGCGTGCAAGGAGAAAGGCCTTGGTGGACTGACGTGAAGAGGAGCCTGAAGAAAATTACTTACACAAACCTTGAAACACATTGTTAGCCAGTCAGCTGAATTAAGCTCGAGAATATAATAAATGAGGCTCGTGGTTGCAAATTAGACCGATGATTTCATATAACTCTAATTTATTTCTTTGTTTAGCAGGTTTGAATGAGTCATTTGCATATGTGCTAAGACATATTGTGTCTTTACTGAAATACATAAAGGTGTTAGTATTATTAGGGCTTGTCAGCTCTTTAGGATCATTCGCTACTTATCTGTATTCCTGCAGCATCTTTGAAATTGAATAAAAATGTACCATTGCATGTTCATAACATTCTACACAAGTGATGAATCATAAGGAAAATAACAGCACTGCTGACCAGTTGATAATCTGCTCCAACCTTGCCAAGGTTAGACATTTACAGATAACAAGATTTTGTCTGGATAACTAGAAGAAAGATAAGGAATATACATTTTATAATCAAATATTGATTTTTTCCCTCCTCTTCAAGTAGCATGGTGTCAAAATGGCATTGAAAATTGCTGGGATCACACTTTCTTCCAAAAGGGTTCATCGGATCATTGTCCTCAATCTTGCAGCTGGGATTTGTCTTTTTTTTCCTCACTGTATTTCTACAAGTTCAGTATAGAAGTACAGTTGACATGTTCAGAGTTCAGAGACTAGGACTCTCCATTATCCGGATTATTCCACCAATCTAGATGTATTTAAATGAACAAGGTTGTCTTTCATTTAAATTCATATGAATGAGTTAGTTAGTTATGACTGTCTGTCAATATTTGACAATGACAAGGTCCTCCTCTTTGTTGTTTTCTTTGCCTTCACAAGTCTTGCTGCTGTTGCTGTTGGGGTTGTCGTCATCTGTTGCCGCCTCTCATGCACCTGCTCAGAGAAGCCAATCCTGGACTGGCAGATCCTGGGACAATGACAACAGGCAAAGAAGAAGAAACCTTTATTTGTCACATGCACACTTCAAGCACAGTGAAATTCATCCTGTGCATTTAACCCATCTGAAGCAGTGAACACACGCACACACTCAGAGCAGTGGGCAGCCACACCAGAGCGCCCGGGGAGCAGTCAGGTACCTTGCTCAAGGGCACCTCACTCAAGGGCACCTCAGCCCAAGGCTGCCCCACATCAACCTAACTGCATGCCTTTGGATTGTGGGAGAAACTGGAGCACCCAGAGGAAACCCACGCAGACACGGGGATAACATGCAAACTCCACACAGAAAGGCCCTCATCGGCCGCTGGGTTCGAACCCAGAACCTTCTTGCTGTGAGGCAACCGTGCTAACCACTACATCACTGTGCCGCCAGGTGCAGGAGCAGAGGGGAGGAATTGCCAAAGGTGTCACTGGGCCTGTTTCTCCTCCCTCAGCCTGGTTCGTTCTTCCTCAAAGTGGCGGACTCCCTGGGACACAGTCTGCTTCCAGTTCACATGGTCCTTGGCGAGGATCTCAAGATCGGCAGGAAGGATGTTGCACAACTGCAGGGACTGCTTCAAGAAGTCCTTCCAATGCTTCTTGGGTCTTCCACAGGAGAGGGTCCCTTCTGTGAGTTCTCTGTAGAAGACCATCCTGGGTATTCAGTTGGGGGCCATTCAGATGACATGTCTGGTCCATTGGAGGACATGATGGAGGATCATGGACTCCACACTTGTGGAGTTAGCCTTGCTGAGGATCTGCGTGTGGGGGATCTTGTCCTCCCAAGTCATTCCAAGGATGCGTTGGAGGCAATGCATGTGGAAGGACTTTTTGAGGGACTTGATTTGCTTCCTGTACAACATCCAGGCTTCACATCCATAGAGAAGGGAGGGTCGAGATGCAGACTGCATAATAGACCATGACCTTTGTGCAGATGCAGAGGTTGTGGTTCATGAAGACATGTTTATGGAGACAGCCAAATGCTAAAGAAGCATGCCTGATACCATATGAATGAAGTTGGAAGAAAATATACAAAGCTTAATCTTGCACCTAACCCTAAAATCAACCTTCATATAAAACTTGAGTTCTGTGATTTGTTACAAATTTCCAGCTCTTCTTTTATTAAATAAACAATAATACTCTTCTTGTATTAAATAAACTCTGAAAGAGTTGTCATCAATGAATCATGGTAAAATTCCCCACCCCATGTTCTATTTTTAAAAATAACTTCTTGACAGATGAGACTTCTTGATAGAGTTAAATGGTTTCCATTGCTAGGAATTTTTCCCAGTCATGTGAAAATAAAATGACTTTGATAGAATTTTGTCATTGTTGTAATAGCTACAAAAATAATGCTGGATATGGGGAGACCAGGAAGTAAAAGATCCACTGGAGGTCAGCAGAAAAGATTCAAAGACAGTCTCAAAGTGTCTCTGAAAAAATAAGGAATTTGCACCAATTCATGTGACAGCCTTGCACAAGAACGTCCTTCCTGAAGTGCTGCCATAAATAAGGGCTTTAGTGACATTTACTCGTCACACTTGGCAGAGTGTATGAAGAAATGTGAGGTACATAAGACGAGGGCAGCAAGCAGCTCTTTAGCAGTTACTGAACACTTTTGCCCAATATGTGGATGATATTTTCATGCTCGAATTGGCCTCATCAGTTATCTTCGAACACATAGAGCCTAATTAAACTACTCTGATGTAATGGTCATCTTCACAATGGCGAAGGATGAGCATACATACATACACAAAAATAAGATTTGTATAGTTTAAGTTAATATTTACCTATGTTAAAGGAACCATAATATTTCATTGAAAAAAGTATTATTTCACACACATTTTAAAAATCCTGTTATGGAGTCACTGCTTGTGGAGATAATGGAGTCAAATGTCTTTCAGGGGTAACATCACTTATTATGTTCCCATAGTTATTTAAACACTGGTTTCATTAGTCATTGACAGAGTTTGAGTAAGATTGCAATATTGCAATAGCCATCAATTAGACTGCTAAATAAAAATGAATTCAGGATAGACTCTACTTAACAAACAACAACTAACCTGTTAGCAGTCTACGTAATACAGGTTCATGTAAGATGTCTTATTTTGTTATGTTTATCCTGAAGTTTGATAGAATTAAATAATGCACATGTGAAATTTATTTTGAGTAATTTATCTGTTTAAATGTGAAAGCAATTTTTATTTACCCTTGGGACCTTACTGTCAATAACAGCGTTGAGACCACAAGCTCAAAACAGCCTCCAAACATGGCCACCATGAACTACACTTCCGAAGAACCACAGCACCCTCTGTCTCCAGCTAATTAATTACTCCTGCCACTCATTTCCTCCATAATCAGCTTCTCTATTTAGACACCACTCTCACTCCCAGTCAGCATGAAGTATTGTTCAGTGTTTATCCCCTGTCATTACCAAGCTGTTTACTTTCTGCCTGCCTTTTCGCTATTGACCTTTGTTTACGGTTTCCTCAACCTCATCTCCTAGTCTCGCCTCTGTTATTCAGTTTGCTGATCGACTGACCTCTGCCCATTTCTCTGACCACAATTCTCATCTACTGATTTGGCTTCATCTACAGTTCGCTTCTTCCACTCTCCCCTGCACCTGCATCCGTAAGTGCCTGCACACTAACAATTACCCCCAAGACTGCTACCTTTTGTCCCAGCTGTAGGGTAAATTTGGCCCATTTTTCCATAGTAGGGTTGTTTCACAATCAGAGTATACTTTTCGGGTCCACAATAGTTCAAAAGTCAAACCTCCGATTTTTGTGTTTCTCTGCTGCCAAAAATAACCTTTTGAAGATGGAAATAAACTGTGCAGAATTTCAGAGCTACAGGTCATATCCTGGGCATGTTACCTGTGGTGAGAAGAGGCATATAGTGTATTTATAAAATTGACCCACTTTCTTATAGTCTACAAGAGTAAGGGATACAAAGTGAAAAACTTTTGAAATGTATGTGATTTTAAGTACAAATTTTCAAGTACTGTGCAGCAGTGTTTGTCCATGGTGGTAACTGTAATAACTGAAGTGGTGACCACAATCCTTGTGGTTTTCCAGAGAGGATACTTTTTTGATGGACTCGCATTTCAACCACATGTGGAGCTCTGCTGCAAATGTGTCTTACGTTGGGTGGCATGGTGGTGTAGTGGTTAGCACGGTTGCCTCATAGCAAGAAGGTTCTGGGTTTGAGGCCAGTGGGGGCCTTTCTGTGTGGAGTTTGCATGTTCTCCCCATGTTTGCATGGGTTTCCTCTGGGTTCTCTGGTTTCCCCCAAAGACATGCAGTTAGGTTAATGTGGGGCGGCCTTGGGCTAAAGTGCCCTTGAGCAAGGTACCTAACCCCTGACTGCTCCCTGGGTGCTCTAGTGTGGCTGCCCACTGCTCTGTGTGTGCGTGTGTTCACTGCTTCAGATAGGTTAAATGCAGAGGATGAATTTCATGGTGCTTGAAGTGTGCATGTGACATAAAGGTTTCTTCTTCACCTGTTTTTTAATTGTATAACAGAGTATTCTGCCTCAAAAGAGACAAATATTTTGTTTAGAAAATCATTTACAACCTCATCATATGGTGAGTGTTTTCCAGAGAGGACATTTTTGACGGATAAAGGATCCTGTCAGAGGCACTTAGTTTACCAATAAATAAATGAAAATAACTTCTACTTAAATATTTCTATTGTGAAAGTATATGTCCCAAAGAAAAACCTATTTAGTGCTAAAAATGCAATTCTGAATTTAACCAGTAAAATATGTGTAATAATTAAATTAGAATTAAATGAAATGACCACAAGGTCAAAACTGAGCCATGTTTCACTTTTACAAATGTATTTATAAGATCTTATAAGAGGCATTACTGCTGTAGGTAGGGTTGGTGTGTCCCTGTAAAATAAGGTAGAAGAAACTCCATCATATATCCTATATACTAGACCTAGGTGCAGGAGTTGGTTGGTGTTATTCAAAAAGACAACCATTATTGTGAAACAGCCCAGTAATGGAAAGTTTGATTCAATTTACCAAGCTGATTCAATGAATCAAATTTTCAACTGGATCTATTTATTTCCATCAGTTAGATATAAAACTTTTAATTAAGTCTTATACAACTAAAAGTTTACCCTATCTGTTACTTAAGCCTATTTATTTTTGAGTAATCTCATACTCAAGCCTGTGTACCACTTACACTAATCAGCCATAAAATTAAAACTACCTACCTAATTTTGAGTAGGTCCCCTTTGTGCCACCAAAACAGCTCTGATACATCTAGGCATGGACTCCATAAGATCTGATGGTGTGCTGTGGTATCTGGCACCAAGACATTAGCAACAGATCCTATGAGTTTTGAGGTGGGGCCTCCATGGATCAGACTTGTTTGTCCAGTACATCCTACAGATGCTCTATGGAGACCAAGTCAACACCTTGAACTCTGTCATGTTCCTGAACATTTTTTTTTTTACAGGGTGGCAGGATGCATTTTCCTGCTGTTAAGTGACCACTGCCATTAGGGAATAATGTTGCTTTGAAGTGGTTTACTTGGTGTGCAAAAATGTTTAGGTAGGTAATACATGTCAAAATCAGCATGCACTGGGACGATTTGCAGTCGAGTGTGAAGCGGCTGGGATGAGAATCAGCACCTCCAAGTCCGAGGCCATGGTTCTCGACCAGAAAAGGGTAGCTTGCCCTCTTCAGGTTGGTGGAGAAGTCCTGCCTCAAGTGGAGGAGTTTAAGTATCTCGGGATCTTGTTCACAAGTGAGGGAAGGATGGAGCGGGAGATCGACAGGCGGATCGGTGCAGTCTCTGCAGTGATGTGGCTGCTTTACCAGCCCATCGTGGTGAAGAAGGAGCTGAGCCAAAAGGCGAAGCTCTCGATTTACCAGTCAATTTACGTTCTGGCTCTCACCTATGGTCATGAGCTTTGGGTAATGACCGAAAGAACAAGATGGTGGATACATGCAGCCAAAATGAGTTTCCTTCGCAGGGTGGCTGGGCGCTCCCTTAGAGAGAGGGTGAGAAGCACAGTCACTCGGGAGGAGCTCGGAGTAGAGCCACTGCTCCTCCACATTGAGAGGAATCAGCTGAGGTGGCTCGGGCATCTCTTTCGGATGCCTCCTGGACACCTCCCTGGGGAGGTGTTCCAGGCATGTCCCCCTGGGAGGAGGCCCTGGGGAAGACCCAGGACACGCTGGAGGGACTATGTCTCTCGGCTGGCCTGGGAACACCTCGGTGTTCTTCCTGAGGAGCTGGCCGAGGTGTCTGGGGAGAGGGAAGTTTGGGCTTCCATGCTCAGACTGCTGCCTCTGTGACCTGGCCCCGGATAAGCAGAAGAAAATGAGATGAGATGAGATGAGATAAGATACAACCCTGATTCCAAAAAAGTTGGGACAAAGTATAAATTGTAAATAAAAATGGAATACAATAATTTACAAATCTCAAAAACTGATATTGTATTCACAATAGAACATAGACAACATATCAAATGTCGAAAGTGAGACATTTTGAAATTTCATGCCAAATATTGGCTCATTTGAAATTTCATGACAGCAACACATCTCAAAAAAGTTGGGACAGGGGCAATAAGAGGCTGGAAAAGTTAAAGGTACAAAAAAGGAACAGCTGGAGGACCAAATTGCAACTCATTAGGTCAATTGGCAATAGGTCATTAACATGACTGGGTATAAAAAGAGCATCTTGGAGTGGCAGCGGCTCTCAGTAGTAAAGATGGGAAGAGGATCACCAATCCCCCTAATTCTGCGCCAACAAATAGTGGAGCAATATCAGAAAGGAGTTCAACAGTGTAAAATTGCAAAGAGTTTGAAGATATCATCATCTACAGTGCATAATATCATCAAAAGATTTAGAGAATCTGGAAGAATCTCTGTGTGTAAGGGTCAAAGCCAGAAAACCATACTGGGTGCCTGTGATCTTCGGGCCCTTAGATGGCACTGCATCACATACAGGCATGCTTCTGTATTGGAAATCACAAAATGGGCTCAGGAATATTTCCAGAGAACATTATCTGTGAACACAATTCACCGTGGCATCCGCCGTTGCCAGCTAAAACTCTATAGTTCAAAGAAGCAGCCGCATCTAAACATGATCCAGAAGCACAGACGTCTTCTGTGGGCCAAGGCTCATTTAAAATGGACTGTGGCAAAGTGGAAAACTGTTCTGTGGTCAGACGAATCAAAATTTGAAGTTCTTTATGGAAATCAGGGATGCCGTGTCATTCGGACTAAAGAGGGGAAGGACAACCCAAGTTGTTATCAGCGCTCAGTTCAGAAGCCTGCATCTCTGATGGTATGGGGTTGCATTAGTGCATGTGGCATGGGCAGCTTACACATCTGGAAAGACACCATCAATGCTGAAAGGTTAGAACCAGGTTCTAGAGCAACATGTTCTCCCATCCAGATGACGTCTCTTTCAGGGAAGACCTTGCAGTTTCCAACATGACAATGCCAAACCACATACTGCATCAATTACAGCATCATGGCTGCGTAGAAGAAGGGTCCGGGTACTGAACTGGCCAGCCTGCAGTCCAGATCTTTCACCCATAGAAAACATTTGGCGCATCATAAAACGGAAGATACAACAAAAAAGACCTAAGACAGTTGAGCAACTAGAATCCTACATTAGACAAGAATGGGTTAACATTACTATCCCTAAACTTGAGCAACTTGTCTCCTCAGTCCCCAGACGTTTACAGACTGTTGTAAAGAGAAAAGGGGATGTCTCACAGTGGTAAACATGGCCTTGTCCCAACTTTTTTGAGATGTGTTGTTGTCATGAAATTTAAAATTACCTAATTTTTCTCTTTAAATGATACATTTTTTCAGTTTAAACATTTGATATGTCATCTATGTTCTATTCTGAATAAAATATGGAATTTTGAAACTTCCACATCATTGCATTCCGTTTTTATTTACAATTTGTACTTTGTCCCAACTTTTTTGGAATCGGGGTTGTACATGTCAAAATAACATCCATATGAATTCCAGAATGTAAGGTTTCTCAGCCGAACTTTGACCAACGTAGCACACTGCTTCTGCCGGCTTGCCTTCCCATAGCACATCCTGATGTCATCTCTTCCCCATGTAAGTGAAACACATGCACCCGGCCATCCACATGATATACTAACCAAATTCCTAGAAAAGTTGTGATATTTTCCAAAATGCAATCAAAACAAGAATCTGTGATTTGTTCTTTCATCTCATTATCTCTAGCCACTGTATCCTGTTCTACAGGGTCGCAGGCAAGCTGGAGCCTATCCCAGCTGACTATGGCCTAAAGGCTGGGTATACCCTGGACAAGTCACCAGGTCATCACAGGGCTGACACATAGACACAGACAACCATTCATGGTCAATTTAGAGTCACCAGTTAACTTAACCTGCATGTCTTTGGACTGTGGGGGAAACCAGAGCACACCCACGCAGACAACATGCAAACACCACACAGAAAGGCTCTCGCTGGCCATGGGGCTTGAACCCGGACCTTCTTGCTGTGAGGCAACAGCACTAACTACTACACCACCGTGCCACCCAATAGTTTTACTGACCAACTTAATTGTATTTTGTAAATATAAACAACGCTAGAATGTGATGCCTGCAACACACTCAAAGTTGGGACAGAGGCATTATCACCATTGTATTACATCACCTTTCCTTTAATAACAGTTTATGATCTGAGGATACAAATTGTTTCAGGCTTTCAACTGGAATTTTTCTCCATTCAAAGAAGAACTTTATTCATCACATGCTTGTGAAATTCCTCTCTGCATTTAACCCATCTGAAACAGTGAACACATACATACATACATACATCCAGCAGTGGACCCAGGGAGCAGTTGGGAGTTAGGTGCCTCGCTCAAGGGCACCTCAGCCCAAGGCCACCCCATATTAACCTAACCGCATGTCTTTGAACTGTGGGGGAAACCAGAGCACCCGGAGAAAACCCATGCAGACACGGGGAGAACGTGCAAACTCCACAAAAAGGCCCCCGCCAGCCACTGGGCTTGAACCCAGAGCCTTCTTGCTGTGAGGCAACCATGCTAACCACTTACACCACCCTCCATTCTTGCTATTTACAAGACTTCAGCTGTTCAACAGTCCATGGTCGCTGTTGTCTGATTCTCTGCTTCATGATGCTCAATACATTTTCAATAGGAGACAGGTCTGTACTGGCAGCAGGCCAGTCAAGCACATGCACTATTTGTATACGAATTCATGCTGTTGTAGTTCATGCAGAATGAGGCCTGGTATTGTCCTGTTCAAATAATCATGGACTTTCCAGGAAGAGATATTTTGTCTTGATGAAAATGTCTCTAAAGTTCCAATATATGCCCCAATATATCAATGGTACCTTCACATACATGCAACTCAGCCATACCATGGGCACTAATGCACACACCCCATCATAGATTCTGGCTTTTACACCTTTTTTTGATAACAAACAGGACTTTCATTTAAATGTCATTCAAAGGAACGCATGTCCAAACTTTTGACTGGCACTAGATATTTTTTGTAGGCTACTGTAGTCTATAAGCTTATGATGTTTGAAATAAGCTCTTCTACAAGCTTAATGTTGTAGTTGTTTAGAGAATTGTCTCTGTTTTTTTTGTTTGTTTGTTTTGTTTTTTTAAGTGGATTTTGAGTCAAATATAACAAACTGATTTGTCCAACTCACTGTGAGAGTAAAGAGATGGTACCAACACACCCGTGGAAATGGATCTCGGATACAGCATGTTCACTGATGACTTTTTGGGTTTCCAGTTCTTCACTCTGTTACAGTCCCAGGGTAAGTGGATCATGTCATTGATGGGTTCCACCTGTGTGCGTTATGGGCTCGGTTCAACAGTTTGGTTCATTTCGATTTCACTAGTCAGGGCTCAGCACATGGAGCCACCTGGCATGCACATAGCACAAAATACATGAAGGCCAACCATCTTTATTTATGCAGAAAATATCAGCAAAGTATAAGTTAATACTATTTTCTGTTGCTCTTTTTTTGTTAAATTGTTAGGTTGTTAGGATTGTAGTAAAATTTTTAAAACAATAATAACATTGCATAGATACCACATGACATTCAACTTGCAAGCTGGTTTGATCAATTAAAAAAATTGGTTTAAAATAATGAATATAACAACACGCTAGATATGTGCTATAGCAATATCACATGAGCAAGAGTGTGGTTATGCTGAATATCTTCATGGCTATAAGGTTGAATGCTATCTAATCACAGCTGTGCCAAAACTTCTATAAACAAGAACTTAACAAAAAATAGCATGCTATATTGGAAACAATATGACCAAATGTTTTGTTTATTTTTGCTCCGCAAAAGGAAATAGATCATGAACACACTGGACAACTTGCTGCTTGTTGGGCCCACAATGATTTCCTCCCATTCTGGCTTATAGTCTCTAAAACTTTTTACAAGAGAGTTGGCTTTTTACTGGTTGAAACAAAAAATATCACCAATAAAGATGACTGTCCAGATTAAGTTTAGTTTCAGGAATTCCATATTTTGCTGTTTCTGGCTCAGCAACATTTGAAATAACTAAGATAATGGTCAAGTATTACATCAGGAGGAACTGTGGGTGGCATGGTGGTGTAGTGGTTAGCACTGTCGCCTCACAACAAGAAAGTTCTGGGTTTGAGCTCAGTGGCTGATGGAGGCCTTTCTGTGTGCAGTTTGCATGTTCTCCTCATGTCTGTGTGGGTTTCCTCCAGGTGCTCTGGTTTCCCCCCACAGTCCAAAGGCATGCAGCCAGGTTAACATGGGGCAGTCTTGGCCTGAGGTTGGGCTGAAGTGCCCTTGAGTAAGGCACCTAACCCACAGCTGCTCCTCAAGCACTGTAGTATAGCTGCCCACTGCTCTGCATATTAGTGTGTGTGCTCATTGCTCACCTGTGTGTTCACTGTTTCAGATGGGTTCAATGCAGGGGTTAAATTTCACTGTGTGCTTAAGCCTGTGCTTGTGTGTGTGTGAGACAAGTAAAGGCTTCTTGGCTTGGCTATAGACCTACTTGGAAACTAGACCAAGAACAAAGAATTTCACAGGAAGTATCCATTGATCATACAATTTAGGTCATTTTCACACTTGGCTTTTGTTTCTGGACTCTGGGCTATTTGCTCCATTGCTATATTTGGTGAAGTGTGAGAGCTGTTTTTGAGCTCAGGATCAGTCCTCACTGGTCCTCTTGAAAATTATGGTCTCTGGCTTGCTTCAGCTTAATACTTGTGTTGTACACATCAGTCATGGAAGCTGTCCACTCTCAGTGAGTAACATGCATTCTGAGGATCATGATTGGTTCGACTTTTGAGTGGTGAGTAACATGATTGCTTCACATTACTTCCAGTTTCAAGTTTCTTGGTGGGTGAGGAAATGATTCTCATGGACAGCACTGTTATTTATTGCTTGTGTTTTGGTACCAAAAGAAAGGTTAAAAAGCAGTGGAGATAATGAACAGCACTGAACATATGGTGGTGCTATGGTTAGCACTGTCACCTCACAGCAAAAAGGTTCTGGGTTCAAGCCCAGTGGCTGACAGAGGCCTTTCTTTGTGGAGTTTGCATGTTCTCCCTGTGTCTGTGTGGGTTTCCCCCACTGTCCAAAGGCATGTGGTTTGGTTAACTGGCTACTCTAAATTGCCCATAGGTGTGAATGGCTGAGGAAAGTAAAGCCCTATAATGTAATCCAGTAGAAGGCAATTGGGAAACCATGACTGTAATCTTTCCCTCAAAACTTGGACCTGCCATCAGGCAGAACACTGGGGTAAAAAAAAATGAACATAACATTTTCCCACCATTTTGATTGCGTAATATGATTGGTTTAACTTTTCATGCTAGTTCCTGTTTCAAGTTTCATGATGGTGGGAAAGGGTTTTTATGGTCTATGCTGTTATTCATTTCTTTAGTTTTGAAACCAAAGGAAAATAATTAAGAAAAAAGTAGCAAATACATGAACAGACTGCCTACCATTTCTAGACTAGTATTAAACAAATAATAGTAATAATAAAATAAATAAATAAAACTGCATGCATAATTGACATATGGAATTGCATGATCAATAAATGGTTCGGGAATTTTTCAATGCGAAAATAAATATTTGAGATTAACAAGCCTAAGAATTGGTTCTGGGTGTGCATTCAAGTATGTGGGCCAAGTGTGAAAACATCCTTAATTTATGAACTCAAAGAGAAACTGGCCTGATACTGCAAGTCATCTAAACTCAAGGCAATCACAAGTCAAAGCAAAATCAATCAAAAACAAAAAAAAAAACCCTTTTCAAGTCATCTGAGTGTCATAGAGTTGGATTTCTTGTTGAATGACAGTCTTTTGCAGTCAGAAAACTCAGTTGTTTTGATTTGTCTCCAATAAGCTTTTAGTAATGCATCACGCTATATCAGAAAAGAATTAGCTTCCATGGCTTAGACATTAAGACCACTTAATCATGGGAAAACACTTAAATATCTGTTTAAACTATAACATAGATTAATTAGCACTGCTGATGAGAAATATCTTGATTTGTTTTTCTTATACACACACATGCACATGTTCTACTTTGAAGGCGGTAATTTAAATTCTTAGGGAGCTCTTGTGCTGTCATTATGAGAAACAAGGCTGTAATCAACCACTAAGACAGGCTCTAATTACCAAACACCCCCTTGTCTTACTTTGACTGCAATCGTCCTAAATTGCACGCACTGCTGAAAGCCCACATACCTTCATACACCCCATGCAACACCCTATTAATGTCATAGCTGCTTCAGTTTTTCCCTTCATTCCTCTACGACTCCCCAGGATTCAGCACCTGGAGTTTGTCCCTGCCTCACATCTGATTGAATATATCACAGTAATTTATACTCAATAAATATATAGAGACACGTTTTTTAAATACTTAATAGTGCCCTGAAAGGAGGGTTGATCCTTTTACAAAAATAGGCATCACTCGCGGATGTGGAACTTTCCCCTAACCGATGAAGCCATTTGTTTTACTAATAGTGAAAATGTGTGCATAACTTCATTTTATTAAGCATCACAAGTATTTAATCATTATCTCAGCTAAGTAGTACTTACATAAGTGTGGATTTCAGTTTTGGAAGAAAATGATAATGATTATAGTGATGCCATTATTCTCGAATAAATTATTTGCCTACCCTTTGTCATTAACTTCAAGTTAAATGTCATACACTGACAAATGAATGGTGTACCGCAGATTGTATGATACATTTGACCATCAAGTACCAATGTTTGCAAACTTACAAATCAATATGAATCAATCTGAAGAAGACACAAACATTTAAAAAAAAACTTATTTTAATTACAAACAGGTCTCATATCTGAACTTGCACTTTTTACATTCAGTTAAATTTGATAAAGTTTTGACTTACAAAAACACATTTAGTAAACTAGACTGCATTTCCGCAGAGAAAATGCAGTGTGCTTGCTGAGCTGCAGCAGAACAGCTATCATGCTAGCATGCTAAAAGCTATCATGCCAACATGCTAATGCCAACATGCTAACAGCTAGCATGCTAATAGTTAGTATGCTGTTAGCATGTTAGTATGCTAACATGCTAAAAGCTAGCATGTTAATATGTTAATGCTAACATGCTAATAGATAACATGCTAACAGTTAGCATTCTAACATGTTAATGATTAACATGCTATTTGTTAAAATTCTAACACTTTCAGGCTAATATGTTGACAGCTATCATGCTAACAGCTAACATGTTAATGGATAGTATGTTAACCTTTAGCATGCTAACACGCTAAGGGTGACATGCTAACATGCTAACAGTTGGCATGCTAACATGCTCAGGCGAACTCGCTAACAGCAAACATGCGAACTCTGCATGCTACCATGCTAATCCTATCATGTTAACAACTCTCATGATAACATGCTAATGGTGAACATGTTAACAACTCGCGAGCTAACAGCAGGCATGATATCGTAATGGGTAACATGCTAACAGCTAGCATGGTAACACGTGAATGCTTATATGCTTATATCCCAATGCGGCGTGGCGATGTAGCTTACAGCAGGTTATGGTCGCTGAACTGCTGGCTGTCCAGGTGGTGCTCTGAAAACAGTGTGGGCTTTATAGATAATTGGGCTAATTTTGAGGGCACTGCTGGCCTGTTAGGGCGGGACGGTATCCATCCCACTCGGGAAGGTGCTGCTCTCATTTCCTGCAGCATAGGTCATAGTCTCAGAACAGGCCTAGTTAATTTCTGACAATCCAGAGCCAAGGCCAGGGTTGCAGACGAACAGGCTAAACCGACTGTCTGCTAGCTGCACAGAGTCGTCGCTCAGGGCCCACTACATCGAGACTGTGTCTGTTCCCCGAGCTCAACAAAAAGGTAGAAATTTTCAGAGAGTTTGTTCCAGTAACCTAATCAATATAAAATTAGATCAGACTGACTGTACAGCTGCTGCCAGCACCTTTGATCTAAAGGTGGGGCTATTAAATATTAGATCTCTTACATCTAAAGCGCTAATGGTTAATGAACTCATTACTGATCAGGAGTTTAATGTACTGTGTTTAACAGAAACATGGATTAAGCCAAATGAATATATAGCATTAAATGAAGCGAGTCCTCCTGGATACAGTTATATACACCAGCCTCGTCTAACTGGCAGAGGAGGAGGCGTCGCGGTTATTTATAACGATTATCTAGGTGTAACACACAAACCTGGTTATAAATTTAATACATTTGAAGTTCTTCATACTCATATAATGTATGTAGCCTCGAAAAATAAGTCTACCCAGTTAATTCCATTGCTTATTATTTACAGGCCCCCGGGGCCATATTCTGAGTTTCTTTCTGAATTTGCAGATTTTATCTCAGATTTGGTTATTTCCTTAGACAAAGCTTTAGTTGTCGGAGATTTTAATATTCACTTTGATAACCCAGAAGACCCTTTAAAAACAGCGTTTGTGTCCATCTTAGATTCAGTCGGGATTAAGCAGAATGTCATAGGACCGACCCATAATGGTGGTCACACCCTTGATCTAATACTAACATTCAGATTAAACGTAGACAATATAGTCATACTTCCACAGTCTGAAGTTATCTCAGATCATTGTCTCATCCAGGGACGTCACTAGGTTTGAGAGACAGGGGTAGCTTAGCACCCAGAGGAGAAAAGGTATTGTGCGCGCGCAGCACGCGCCGAACATTTTTCAGAGCACCTACTAAGGCTGTCAATCAATTCATTATTTCAAGAGCATCACACCTTGGGGACACACTTCCCACCATTTCTATTCTATTTTAAAATTGCTTTCATCATTTAATTGCTTGCTGAAGCAACTTCACCAGCTAACAAACCCAACTCAATGGAAGCCCGCACCGCGCCTGCTGCAGAATGCCCGCGTAGTTTTTTAAGTCCTACTAGCCTACCACTCGACGTGACGCTTGACACAGAGCCAATGAGGAGGAATCATAACGATATTAATAATATTGCATTAAACAATAAATAAGCAAGCAGAAACTGTTGTTCGGATTAACTTGCGTTTGTGATGGCTCATGTTCAGTGCTTTACTGCCTTTGTTTTTTTTGGGAAAAAAATAAAAATATAAATAATTTTAAAAAGGGCAAAAAATATAGGGTGGCTTTGCCATAAGATAGGGTGGCTGGAGCTACCCTAAAATGGGTCTGGCGACGTCTATGGTCTCATCTCATTCAAAATATGTCTGAGTAATAATATATGCACCTCACCACGCTACTGTATTAAACGTACTTTCACGTCAACTACTGCACAGAGCTTTATAAATGATCTCCCAGAGCTGTCAACTTTGATTGGGTCACTGTCAGCCCCTGCAGAACTTGATCAGGCAACTGAATGCTTAGAGTCAACATTCCGCCATACTTTAGATAATGTAGCTCCTCTAAAAAGGAAAATGGTCAGAGACAAAAAATTAGCACCCTGGTATAATGATGACACTCGCACATTAAAACAGACCACTCGAAAATTGGAACGTAAATGGCGTCAAACAAAATTGGTAGTGTTCAAATTGGCGTGGAAGGAGAGCTTCCTGAAGTATAGAAAAGCTCTTAGTGCTGCGAGATCAACATATCTCTCCTCCCTAATAGAAGATAACAAAAATAATCCTAGATTCCTATTTAATACTGTAGCAAAATTAACCAGGAATAAGTCCACTATAGACAGATGCACACCTGCAGTATGTAGTAGCAACGACTTCATGAATTTTTTTAATGACAAAATTGAGAATATCCGACAAAAAATTCAAACTACTAATTTAAGGTTAGACAATGAAAGTGACCTTGTAGTTAACAATATAACTGTATCAGATCATCAGTTAGAATGTTTTACTCCCCTAAAAGAAACTGAATTACTTTCATTAATCTCTACATCAAAAGCCTCAACTTGCGTACTAGATCCCTTACCGACACATCTATTCAAACAGATAATGCCTGGAGTAATTGAACCGCTTCTAAAAATAATAAATTCTTCTCTTATGATTGGCTATGTACCCAAATCCTTTAAACTAGCAGTTATCAAACCCCTGATTAAAAAACCTGACCTTGATCCCTGTCAGCTGTCCAATTATCGGCCAATATCAAACCTCCCCTTTATCTCCAAGATCCTTGAAAAAGCTGTGGCACAGCAGTTATGCTCATATTTACATAGGAATAACATCTATGAAATGTATCAGTCAGGATTTAGACCTCATCATAGCACAGAGACAGCACTGGTTAAAGTAGTAAACGACCTACTGTTGGCGTCTGATCAGGGCTGTGTCTCGCTACTTGTGTTGCTTGACCTTAGTGCAGCATTTGATACCATTGATCATTCCATTCTTCTGGATAGACTAGAAAATGTTGTGGGAGTTAAGGGAATGGCCCTCTCCTGGCTCAGGTCTTATCTAACTGATCGTTATCAGTATGTTGATATAAATGGTGATATTTCTAGACGTACCGAGGTAAAGTTTGGTGTTCCACAAGGTTCTGTCTTGGGTCCACTGCTTTTTTCTCTATATATGTTACCTCTGGGCGATATTATTCGTAAACATTGTATTAGTTTCCACTGTTATGCTGATGACACACAGTTGTATGTCTCTGCAAAACCTGATGAGAGACACCAGCTTAATAAAATTGAGGTATGTGTTAAGGACATTAGACACTGGATGCTTATAAATTTCCTTCTGCTTAACTCTGACAAGACTGAAGTACTTGTGCTAGGACCACATACAGCTAGAAGTAAGTTTTCTGATTACACAGTAACTCTGGATGGCCTTTCTGTTTCTTCACGTGCAGCAGTAAAAGACCTCGGAGTGATTATTGACCCCAGTCTTTCATTCGAAACTCACATTGATAACATCACCCGGATAGCTTTCTTTCATCTCAGAAATATTGCAAAGATAAGAAATTTAATGTCATTGCATGATGCAGAAAAACTAGTCCATGCTTTCATTACCTCCAGGTTGGATTATTGTAATGCCTTACTGTCTGGATGTTCCAATAAGTGCATAAACAAGCTCCAGTTAGTTCAAAATGCCGCAGCAAGAGTCCTTACTAGAACTAGAAAATATGACCACATCACGCCTGTCTTATCCACACTGCATTGGCTCACAGTCAAATTTCGTATTGATTATAAAATACTACTATTGACCTTTAAAGCACTAAATGGTCTCGCACCACAGTACCTGAGTGAACTTCTGCTCCTCTATGACCCGCCACGCCTACTTAGATCAAAAGGTGCAGGCTATCTGCTGGTACCTCGTATAGTGAAGGCTACATCAGGGGGCAGAGCCTTTTCTTACAAAGCCCCACTGTTATGGAACAGCCTTCCAAGTAATGTTCAGGAATCAGACACAGTCTCAGCATTTAAGTCTAGGCTGAAAACATATCTGTTTAGTCAAGCCTTTTATTAATGGTGTTTATGAGGTAAAGGAGTAGATCTGGAGGGTCCTCAGACATAGTGTTTTGGTAAACTGGGATGTATGGATGCTGTCAGTCCCCACTCGCTTGCTCACTCGAGTTTGTTGATGGTGCAGTGGCTGGCTGCTTTATGTCCCGGGGCTCCCTCATGCCTGTGTTATCTTCTGGCTCTCTCCTTTTAGTTATGCTGTCATAGTTAGTTGCCGGAGTCCCTGCTTGTACTCGGTGCAATATGTATACTGTTCCTACTTATTCAGGTGACATTGGGCATACCTAACCACCTGTGCTTTCTTTCTCTCCCCCCCCACTCCAAATCTGTCCCTCTGAGTTACATGGAGTCAACAGGAAATCTTTTGGTGGAGACGGTGGGGACCTCGACTGGCTATCGTAGCCTGCAGGGAATCGGCCGTCAGACATTCTGTCGCATGTCCCAGACCTGGTGAAATGTAACTGAATTGTCTTGGCCAGGCCTAAGGGTCCCATCTGCATCTCATCATTGCTGAGGAGTGTGCTCCCATCACCCAATCAAGCATCCAGCCAGAGCAGGTCATGATATATTTTTTTACCATATTAACATGCCATTGTGTGTCATGCCTGATGTAAAGACTCTCGTCTCTGCGAGCCTACCACACAGATTTAATACTTGTCATTTTTAGGGCATACCTAACAACATGTTTTCTTTCTCTCTCTCTCCCCCCCCATCTGTCCCTCTGAGTTACATGTTGATCCTGGGATTGAGATGCTGGCCTCTTCTGCCCCTCGGACCTGCTTGATCCATCCTGGTGCCCTGTGTCTGGTCGGAGTTTTATCGCCCCACTCCTGTGAAGGACGGCCCCATGAGGACAGTTGAGGGTTATACCTGTTAAAACTGTTAATATTACAGTCAGGCTGTCTATTGTTGCCCAAATGAGGATGGGTTCCCTTTTGAGTCTGGTTCCTCTCGAGGTTTCTTCCTCATGTCGTCTGAGGGAGTTTTTCCTTGCCACCGTCGCCACAGGCTTGCTCATTGGGGATAGATTAGGGATAAAATTAGCTCATGTTTTAAGTCGTTCAAGTTCTGTAAAGCTGCTTTGCGACGTTTATTGTTAAAAGCGCTGTACAAATAAACTTGAAATATGCTAATTGCTATTGTGTGTGCATGTAAGTATTCCTAATAAAGTGGCCTTTGAGTTGAAGTTGATTTGCTGTCAAAGTCTCAAATGAGCAGATCCTTGCCAAATGCATCATCACCTATGGGGGAAGGGAGGAATGACCCAGTCAAGCTTCCATTGATTAGCGGCAAAATGGAGAAAAAATGGACAGAAGGCAAGACAAAGACGAGTGCGGGTCAGAACTGATATCATGTGTGTGATGGGTGATTTGGCCTGAGGTGCCATATGAAGTTTGGTGGATGTGTGGTGAAGTGTTACTGAGCAAAACTCCATTCATTTGAATGGGGCCAAAAATCAATGGAAGCCTATGGAGGTAAAAAGAGATGCATGAAAACTAAGGAAAAGACGAGTGCAGGTCTCAGATGAGGGGATGGATCTGTGCAGGGACTTGGCCTAGGCATCAAGTGAAGTTTCTTGAAGTTTGGTCACTTGGTTAAAAAAATTGATGGAGAGTGAAAGTTTTTCTCCTGAAACACCATTCATTTTCAATGGGGCCAAAAATCAATGCAAGCCTATGGAGGAAAAAGGGATGAGCAAAAAGAAAGGAAAACTATGAGAGTGGGTCAGAACCGATTGCATGTATGTGTCGGGGGAGTTGGCCTGAAGTATCACATGAGGTTTGGTGCATCCGCGATGGAGCGTGTCTGAGTAGGATGATTCGATTCATCACTCCACAGTTCTACCCATTCATTTCAATGGCACGGAATTTTGCTGAAAAACGGGAATATCAAATGAACGACAAGGGGTAGTGCAACCATTTTAACAAGCACGCCATTCCAGATCAGGCCCTACGTTTCAGCATTGGAACAGTGTCTCTATCTCGAAAGCCCTACTGTAGGAGGAGTAGTGGATCCAAAAAACGGGTGAAACGGAATAAAAATTAAACTTAAGAAGAACAATAGTGTGCTTTTGCAAGCACACTAATTATGAGTGTTATATCCTGAACAAGGATGTAGTCGCTCATCTGGCCTGCCATCAAAATAACCATGACAACTAAAACATCAAACAGAACTGAAATGTGATAATGTGAGAGAGGACCAACTTCCACAACAAATTGTTTACAACAGGAAAATCAACAAAGGACTAAATTTTGTTCCCCAAGGGAAGATCTGCCCAAAACATTGATCAGAACTGAATTTGCATGAAAAATGAGAGGAGATACAATTCTAGTCAGAAGAAAATGTGTTAAGTTGACCTAATTACTAATTTGTTAGCAAAAAAATTGACAACAACCAAGTTTTGTGCAGAAGGTCTAGTTCTTTCAAATAAAACAATCAGAATTGAAGTCCATTGAGAACTGAGGGAGGAGACATGATTTAACTAAAAATAAAGTACAACAAGAAAATCAACAAACAACCAAGTTTTGTTCCCCGATGGAAGATCTACCCAAAACACCTATCAGAACCAGAATCGGGTGAGAACTGCGAGAGGAGATACAATTTTAATAAGTCCCAAAATTTGTGAAGCGACCAAATTAGCAGTTCATTATCAAAAAAATGACAATAAAATGACCAAGTGGTGTGCAGAAGGACTAGTTCTTTCAAATGAAATAATCAGAACTGAAATCTATTGAGAACTGAGGGAGGAGATATGATTCAACTGAAAATATACAAAGTTGTAAACAAATTGTTTACAACAGGAAAATCAACAAACAAATGACCAAGTTTTGTTCCTCCTTGGAAGATCTACCCAAAACATCAATCAGAACTGAAATTGGATGAGAAATGAGAGAGGAGATATAATTCTTGTGAAAAGTCCGAAAACTCATTAAGGTGACCTAATTACCAGTTTGTGAGCAAAAAAAAAAAAAGACAATACAATGATCAAGTTTTGTTCGGAGTGATGAGTTCTTTCAAACAAAACAACCAGAACTGAAATCCATGGAAAATCAGTGGAGGAGATACAATTTAACTGAATTGTGGACAACCGACAGACGACGGACCCCACGTCATGGAAATAGCTCATCGGTCTTATGGGCAGATGAGTTAAAAAATGATGTAAATGTATCTTCAGCCTTGTCACTGAGTAGCAGTTTCCACCTTTCTCAAAATTATGCAGCAGGAATCATGGCCAGGGGCTGCTGGTATCAGTAGCATTAAAATACAGTGGTGCTTGAAAATTTGTGAATCCTTTAGAATTTTCTATATTTCTGTATAAATATGACCTAAAACATCATCAGATTTTCACACAAGTCCTAAAAGTAGATAAAGAGAACCCAGTTCAACAAATGAGACAAAAATATTATACTTGGTCATTTATTTATTGAGGAAAATGATCCAATATTACATATCCGTGAATGGCAAAAGTATGTGAACCTTTGCTTCCAGTATCTGGTGTGACCCCCTTGTGCAGCAATAACTGCAACTAAATGTTTCCGGCAACTGTTGATCAGTCCTGCACACCGGCTTGGAGGAATCTTAGGCCGTTCCTCCGTACAGAACAGCTTCAACTCTGGGATGTTGGTGGAATTCCTCACATGAACTGCTTGCTTCAGGTCCTTCCACAACATTTCGATTGGATTAAAGTGCATATTCTGGACCAATTTCATGTTTGTTTTTTTGTTTTGTTTTGTTTTATATGAAAGTATGTCTCTTTACACACTCTTCCAGAAGGGTAAGTTTGCACAAGGCCATCTGTCTACAGCAGAAAAAAATAAAATAAAACATCTGGAAAAATCCCAAGGGAATCTGGAGCCAGATTCGTGACATTACCTGCGGAAGCGCCAGCAGGCTGAGAGAGCTTTGCATGGTTTAAGTGCACAGCCTGTGTAGACCAAGCACTCCCATTTCTCTCTCATTGTCCGGTCTTTTGGAAAACGATGAGTACTAATCCCATCAAGATTAGTGTTGCTACACCCTCCTACGATACATCTGTTAAGCATTTTAATAATTACGTGATAACTTTGAAGAAATTTGCAAAAAAAACACCAGGTTGTTTTCTCATAAACAAACCAGCGCTGATGTACAGTAGGATTCAGAGGGAGGCGTCCTGCAGATGACATCACGAAAATCAATGTTTGCTGGGAAATTCAAATGCCAATGTTTATCAGAGGTGGACCAATTCACCTCAAATGGCTTGATTTCAACTGAATTTCTCTGGTATTGCACAAGGTAAAAAAAAATTGCACAATGTTAGAGATGAAATAAAATGCAGAATGTTACAGATATTTGACCAAAGTTTAATATAAAATAGAATTACATTGATCTTGCCCCTGAATTTACCTGTGATATGCACTTTAAGGTCAGGACTTTGACTTGGCCATTCCAAAACATTAACTTTATTCTTCTTTAACCATTCTTTGATAGAATGACTTGTGTGCTTTGGGTTGTTGTCTTGCTGCATGACCCACCTTCTCTTGAGATTCAGTTCATGGACAGATGTCCTGACATTTTCCTTTAGAATTTGCTGGTATAATTCAGAATTCATTGTTCCATCAATGATTGCAAGCCATCCTGGCCCAGATGCAGCAAACGGGCCCAAACCATGATACTACTACCACCATGTTTCACAGATGGGATAAGGTTCTTATGCTGGAATGCGGTGTTTTTCCTTTCTCCAAAACATAATGCTTCTCATTTATACCCCACTCCTGGGGAGGGTAACAATGGTCTTGAATTTCCTCCATTTGTACACAGTCTGTCTGACTGTGGATTGGTGGAGTCCAAACCCTTTAGAGATGGTTTTGGAACCTTTTCCAGCCTGATGAGCATCAACAATGCTTTTTCTGAGGTCCTCAGAAATCTCTTTTGTTCATGCCATGATACACTTCCACAAACAGGTGTTGTGAAGATCAGACTTTGATAGATCCCTGTTCTTTAAATAAAACAGAATGCCCACTCACACCTGATTGTCATCCCATTGATTGAAAACACCTGACTCTAATTTCACCTTCAAATTAACTGCTAATCCTAGAGGTTCACATACTTTTGCCACTCACAGACATGTGACATTGGATCATTTTCCTCAATAAATAAATGACCAAGTGTAATATTTTTGTCTCATTTGTTTAACTGGGGTCTCTTTATCTACTTTTAGGACTTGTGTGAAAATCTGATGATGTTTTAGGTCATATTTATGCAGAAATATAGAAAATTCTAAAGGGTTCACAAACTTTCAAGCACCACTGTAAAATACACTCTATGGCCAAAAATTTGAGGATACCTGACCATCATACCCATGTGTGGTTCTACTTCAAACTGTTGCCACAAGGTTGGAAGTCCACAATTGTATAGAGTGTCTTTGTATGCTGTGGCATTGCAATTTCCCTTCAGTGGAACAAAGATGCCCAAACCTGTTCCAGCATGACAATGCCCCTGTGCACAAAGCAAGCTCCATGAAGATAATATTGAAGTTTAAGGACTCGAGTGTCCTTCACAGAGCCCTGACCTCAAGTCCAGCTCTTCACATCCATGCTCCAAAATAGAGTGGAAAGCCTTTGCAGAAGGGTGGATGTTATTATAACAATAAAGGGGAGACTAAATTTGGAATAGCATGTTCAACAAACACATGTTCATAATGGTGAAGTGTCTACAAACCTTTGGCCATAGAGTGTATAATACTGAGAAAGTTACATACTAGTAAATAAAACATTTGATTTGGGAATCACTGTAATAAAACCTGAAAAGCCTGATTTCTCATTTCTACCGTAAGTGTTTTTGTAGTCATGCTGGATGGAAAATTGACTACCATCTACATAGAGTTTTGCATTCTCCATAGCTAATCAGTGGATATCCTTAAGTATTTCTCCTTAACTTAAATTATGATTTTAATCTGAATAACATTGTAGGATGTGAACCCCATGTAAAGAATGAAAGCTACTAGGATAGAAGATGGAAAAGAAGTCATCCAAAAATAGCTGAAGGCATGGCAGCTTATGCTGATACATTATCTGATAAAGAGCAAAGATGCCGCTTGCTGTGGCAGAACTGTTATCTACAAAGACAGAGGAAGAGAGAGAGGGAGAGAGAGAGAAAGGCAGGTGCATGCCTGAGGGAAAGCTGATAGACAGATCTCCTTCATTTCTGTTTTTCCACTATGAAGGTCACTATTACTGAAACATTCTGAGGGCTGTTAATGTTTCAACATTCTCAACACATTAAAACAGTCTTGAAACTGATAGCAATATAAAGAAGTTTGTGCAAAAACTTAGAAACGTATTTTAGACTGTCATCACCTAGCATTCTATGGTGGTGCTAAGAAATAGTGGCTCTGATAAAATATTAGGGCCACCGTCTCTCTCTTTGCCCACCAGCAGCCATGGGAAGAGATTGATTCAGGCAAGTGTGTCAGGTGCGGGGTTATCTGCCCCTACTCACCCAGGCCTGCCATATGCGCTCCAACAGACAGGAAGCGGGGCAGGGGAGGGAGCATGATGGAGCTGAGGGCCTTATCTCCAAGCACGAGCTCCATTGCTCTCACTGCGCCTGGGATTATTCACCGGATAGTCGTCAGCTAGAAAAATTACTCAGAGCAGCTTCCAGTGTTATGCAGTGACACAGGGAGCAAGGTTTGCTTTGGGCTGTGTGACTGTGTTCAAGTGGATGAGGAGAGGGAGGAAGAGGTAGGGTGCTTACTAAAATTGGGACTTGAGCAATGCAGTAATGAGGAACCAGTGGTCGTATTTATAATTTGTATATCTTATTTATAAAAGGTACATTTTAATTAAACATGAATTAATACAACCTCAAATCAGAAAAAGTATGTTCATTGTCGTCGTTTGTATGAACCGACCAGGAGTCACAGTGGGAGGTCGGGGCGAGAGAGCCAGTTGACAGTGGGGCCATCAAGAGTCTTTAGCTCCAGGATTCCATTGGGGGCACTGAAGACAGAACAGGGTTCGAGTAGGTGGCTCACAGTTTGTGGTCATGCTGTCTACCTGCCCATGGTGACCCTACTACAACTCCTTCTCCTTGACAAAGGAGTTCAACTGAAGACAGCTACCTGAACCCACCAGATAACAGATATCAATTCATACATCACCTAAAAGGTCACACAATTCTTGGGAACTCATGTTCTTCTAAGAACGAGCCACTCATGGCTACTACCGAGATCCATGTGGTCCAGCTCAACGTCAAAGGGCTCACCAGAGCCAAACGTGATCTAATCTGACACCTTGCAGACCAAAACCATGTCAACATTATCGTCTTGCAATAAATGCACTCTGAAGATGAAGGCAAACTTACCATAGAAGGGTTCAATACCATTGGCAGAAAAAGTAAGCTGAAACTGAAATTAAAACAAAAAAAAAAAGACTCATAAATATTCTTTGACCTGCACTCAAAACAATACAACAGCACATTTGATATTTTATCTCCTGAATTTTGTTTTTTTTTTTACTTCAATTTTGATTTTTGCAACACATTTCAAATAACGTTGGAACTGTCAAGCATTCATGACTTATGTTGCCATTCCTTCTCACAACTCTTCATAACGCCTTCTCTTAAAAGCTGTTTAATGACTGAAGACACCCAGTGATGAAGCCTTTCAGGTGTTATTTTGTCCCATTCTTCCTGCAAACAAGTCCTCAGGTGTGCAAGAGTACGGGGTCGTCATTGTCATATTTTTCGTTTCAAAATTCTTCACACATTCTCTACTGGGGACAGAGGGGACACACCCTCTTATTCCACAGCCCTGCCTTTGTAATGTGTGCAGAATATAGTTTTCCATTGTCTTTTTGAAATCTCCCTGAAAAGATGTCGTCCTGAAGGCAGCATATGTTGCTCCAAAATCTCAGTGTACTTTTCTGCATTAATGCTCCATCACAGAAGTGTAAGTTACCTTTGCCAAGGGCACTGACACAACCCCATACCATGACACACCCTGGATTTTGGACTTGTTCCTGCTAAGAGTCTGGGTGGTCCTTTTCATATTTGGTCTAGAGCACACGCCATCTATTTCTGACACAAAACGACCTGTAATACTGATTTGTCTGACCACGTACACATTTCCACTGTGTAATGGTCCATCTCAGATGCCTTAGAGACCAGGGAAATCGACGGTGCTTCTGGACACAGTTAACATAAGGCTTCCTTTTTGCACAGTAAAGTTTTAACTGGCATTTGTGAATGTAACTCTGTATTGTAGCTTGACAAAGGTTTGCCAAAGTAATCCTGAGCCCATGTGGTTATATAAGATATAGATGAAAGGCAGTTCTTGATGCAATGCCGTCTGAGGGATCAGAGCACGGGTGTTCGGATTAGGCTTGAGCCCTTGTCTTTTATGCACTGAAATTCCTCCAGATTCGTTGAATCATTTAATAATATTATGCACCATAGAGGATGAAATATCCAAATCCCTTCATATATTTTTTGAGGAAGATTGCTTTTAAACATTTCAATAATTTCTTATGCATTTGTTGACAAACTGGAAATCCACGGCCCATCTTTGGTCTTCAAAGACCAGGCCTTTCCTGGATACTGATTTTCTACCAAATCATGGTTACAATCACCTGTTGACATCACATCATTATTGAATTGTTTTACCTGATTACTAGCCCTAAATTGCCCTATCTGTCATGATCCGCCTCTGACTTCCACTCCGGATATTTACTATCTCCCAGTTCAGCGCAATCCGGATCTGGGATGGGACTTCCATCTTGCCGGCATTTACTTCCTGGTCTGCTCTGCTGTGTATAAATAGGCTGTTCTCAGACAGGGATTTTGCCAGAATGTCTTGTCTGTTTCTCATGTTGTCTCTGTGCCATTTTTTTTTTTTTTGGCTTCCTGGATTTTTGCACTCTGTTTTGCCTAGTCTTGGCCACAGTTTTTTGCACTCATGTTTTGTCAGTTTTTCATGGTTTTTGCAGCACTTTTTTTTTTTGTCTCCAGTTTTTGTTAGAACTATTTTTCCATGTTTTTTTTTCATATTGGCACTTTGTCTACCTTGTTGTTGTCTGGATTATTTTTGCTATTTTGGTTCTTTGACTCTTTTTGGACTTTAAGTCTTTTTTTTTTTCATTGGATTTTCTGGTTTGTGTTCTGCTATTGGATCCTAACTCCCCATATCTCGCCATCCTTAACAGTATGTTCTGGCCAACATGGATCCAGCGGAACTTAACCATCTGAGAATGGCTATGCAGCAGCAAGGAGCCCTCCTCGGGACCCACCAACAGGAACTCAGGCAGATCACTCTGAACCTGGCCACCCTGTCTGACTCACTCAACCTCTTAGCCATGCAACTCCAGCACTCCCAAGCCGTGCCTACCCCTGCCCAGCCGTCTCTTTCTTCATCTCCCACCACTGCTGCTCTCCACGAACCAAGACTCCCTTTGTCTCAGCCCTACAGTGGAGAACTAGGTACCTGCAGATCTTTTTTTTTTTGTCAGTGTTTGCTGATCTTGGAGCTTTAACCTCTGTCTTTCCCCACAGAATGCTCCCGGGTAGCCTATACCATCACGCTCCTCACTGGCAAGGCCAGGGAATGGGGGATGGCAGTCTGGGACACCGACTTGCCCTGTTCCAGCTTCAAGGAATTCTCTGAGGAAGTGAGGAGACCATTCAACTGCTCCCTGTCCAGCTGGGAGGCAGCAAGAGAGCTCATGGAGCTGCAGCAGGGGTCCTGATCTACCTTGGATTATGCCATCGAGTTCCAGATGTTGGCAGCATCATGTGGTTGGAACAAGAGTGCCCTAGTTGATGCATTCCTACATGGCTTATCCGATGCCATCAAGGATGAACTCGTCTCACGGGAACTGCCATCAGACCTCTCCAGCCTGATGGACCTTGCCAATCATATTGATGCGCGGGTCCAACAACGGAGGAGAGAGAGGAGCCACCGCAACTTCAACCTCTCTCCACCACCCGCCTCGTCCATTGAACCCATGCAGGTAGATTGGGTACGGGTGTCAGTGGAGGAACGACTGTGCCGATGGAACATGGTGGCTTGTTTCTACTGTGGTCAGCAGGGACACATCTGCTGAGCCTGCCCATTAAAAGGACGAGCCCACCAGTGAATCAAGGGGCTCTGGTGGGCAATGCTTGGAACCAGTCCCCCACCAACTGACTGTTGCTCCCGGTCGTCATCACTCTCAACAATCAGTATCACCATCTTCAGGCGCTCGTCGAGTCAAGGGGAACAGCAACCTGATCTGCTCCGCCACCACCAAGGATCTCGGAATCCCGTTACTCACCCTCGAGGTCTTTCTCACCATCCTGACACTCAATGGCACTGGCTTGACCACAATCACTCACCTCCCCACCCTGCTCACCCTAAGGATTTCAGGCAATCACTTCAAAACTATACAACTTCACGTCATGAACAACCCTCACATTCCTGTTATTCTTGGATTACCCTGGTTGATGCAGCACAACCCCCACTTAAACTAGACTGACCACACCATCTTAGGCTTGAGTCCTTCCTGCCTGGCCTCCTGCCTGAACTCTGCTCTGCCTCCTGCCAAACCACCTCAGCCAGCGAGTTTCCTGACATTTCTTATGTGCCTCCAGAATATCTGGACTTCAAGCCTATCTTCAGTAAGACCTGAGCAGTGTCCCTTCCCTCTCATAGGCCCTATGACTGTGGTATCGACCTCCTGCCAGGGATGGTGCCACCCAAGGGACGTATCTACTCTTTCCCCCACCAAGAGACAAGCCATGGAGAAATAAATTGCAGAGTCTCTGGCAGCTGGGATCATCTACCCTTCCTCCTCCCCAGTAGGGGCAGGATTCTTCATGGAGAAGAAAGACAAGTCACTCTGCCCCTGCATTGACTGACTATCGGTCTCAACGCCATCAGTCAAGAACCGCTACCCATTACCGCTCATGATTACAGCCTTCAAACTACTCCAGGGAGCTAAGGTGTTCACTAAACTGTACTTGCGTAATGCCTATCACCTAGTTAGGATCAGGGAAGGGGACAAGTGGAAAATGGCCTTCAACACCACCACAGGCCACTATGAGTACCTCATAGTCCCTTTCGACCTGACTAACGCACCCGTGGTATTCCAGGCATTTGGTTAATGATGTCTTGAGGGACTAACACCTTTTGTCTTTGTTTACCTGGATGATATCTTGATTTTCTCTTGCTCCCTGGAGGAACATCGGGGTCATGTCTAGCAGGTTGTTCAACGCCTGCTGGAGAATAAGCTGTTTAAGGCAGAGAAGAGTGAGTTCCACCAAGGCTCTGTCTCATTCCTGGGGTTCATCATTTCACCAGCCAAGATCCAGATGGGGCCCCCTCAAGCTGGAGGCAGTCAGTGACTGGCCCACCCCATCTTTGAGATGAGAGCTCCAGCACTTCCTGGGGTTCACGAACTTTTACAGGCGTTTCAGCCACAACTTCAGCACAGTGGCTGGATCTCTCTCAGCCCTGACCTCGACCAAGACCAAGTTCAAGTGGGGGGGGGAAGAAGCAGAGAAAGCCTTTTCCAGTCTCAAGCACAGGTTTACCACAGCACCCATTCTCCCCATACCCGATTCTAACAAGCAGTTTATCATCGAGGTCGACGCTTCCAAGTCAGGGGTCGGAGCCATCCTATCCCAGAGGGCCAACGACAACAAGGTCCACCCATGCTCCTTCTCCAGCTGGCTATCCCCAGCCAAATGAAACTACAACATCGGTGACCGAGAACTAGTGGATGTGAAACTAGCCTTGGAGTAGTGGAGGCACTGGCTCAAGGGGTCTGACCTCCCGTTCCTAGTCTGGACTGACCATAACCTGGAGTACCTCAAGTCTGCCAAATGTCTCAACTCCCAAGCCCATTGGTCTCTTCTCCTAATTCAACTTCACGCTCTCCTACCACCCAGGCTCCAAGAACAGCAAACCAGGCACCCTGTCCAGGATATTCTCTTCCCACCAAGAGGAGTCCAAGCCACCCAAGACTATCCTTCCTCCATGCTGCCTGGTGGGAGCCACTAGTCTAGAAGTTGAGATACTCATGCAGAAGGCCCTGGAGTAGGACCCCAGTGAAGGTGACTCCAACAATATTCCTTGTAACCATCTGTTTGTTCCTGATCATGTGCGAACTCGGGTGCTGCAGTGGGGTCACGGTTCCAAGCTGGCCTGTCATCCAGCAGCCACCTGAACCCTGGCTCTCATCCAGCAGTACTTTTGGTGGCCATCAAGGAGGACATCCAGGAGTTCGTGGCAGCCTGTGACACATACTCCAGGAACAAGACAGCCAATCGATCCCCTGCCGACTTACTAAGACCTCTTCCTACTCTGCATCAACCTTGGTCTCACATCACCCTGGACTTCATCACAGGACTCCCCAACTCAGGTGGCAATACATGCATCCTCACTGTCATTGACCGTTTTTCTAAGACCGTCCATTTCATTCCTCTCCCCAAGCTGCCCTCAGCCAAAGAGACTGCAGAACTCCTCATCCACCATGTTTTCCACCTACATGGTCTGCCTACCAACAGCTTCTGACCAGGGTCCTCAGTTCACTGCACAGTTCTGGAGAGCCTTCTGCAAACTCCTCAGGGCCACCTATAGTCTCTCCTCAGGCTTCCACCCACAGACCAACAGCCAGGCAGAACAGGCTAACCAGGCTTTGGAGGTTGCACTCGGGTGCATTGGATGCCAGTTCTTGGAGCAAGTACCCATCTTGGATCGAATACGCACAACACTCTCCCTTCCTCTGCCACAGGTCTCTCTCTGTTCGAGTGCTCACTAGGGTACCAACCACTACTCTTCCCCAGCCAGGAGGAGGAGGTCACCGTACCATCAGCCCAGGCCTTTATACACCACTGCAGGAGAACGTGGGCATTGGCCTGGAGAAGACCCATTCACTCCGCACTTGCATTCAAGAAGCAGGCTGACAAACATCACTCCAAGGCACCCACCTACCGAGTGGGTCAACGAGTTATGCTCTCCACATGCCACCTGCCACTTAGGGCTGTCTCTCGCAAGCTGGCACCCAGGTTTCTTGGACCCTTCCTCATCAAGAAGTTAATCAACTCGTGTTCCGTTAGACTGGCATTACCACTCACCATGTGACGTGTTCACCTCACCTTTCATGTATCACAGCTTAAACATCTGGTTTCCACTGGCAATACCCTGACGCTCTTCCTAAAGTGCCTGGAGGTGCTTGTTGAAGGGGGGGTACTGTCATGACCCGCCCCGGACTTCCACTGGAGAGACTTGCTATCTCCCAGTTCAGTGCGATCTGGGACAGGACTTCCATCTTGCCAGCATTCACTTCCTGGTCTGCTCTGCTATGTATAAATGGGCTGTTCTCAGAAGGGGACTTTGCCAGAATGTCTTGTCTGTTTCTCATGTCTCTGCCATTTTTTTGCTTCCTGGATTTTTGCTCTGTTTTTGCCTAGTCTTAGCCACAATATTTTGCACTCGTGTCTTCAGTTTTTTGCAGTGTCCCCCCCCATATTAGCACTTTTGTCTACCTTGTTGTCTGGATTATTTTTGCTATTTTTGTTCTTTGACTCTTTTTGGACTTTTAATTAAATCACTTTTTTTTTTTTTTTTAAATTCTTTGGATTTTCTGGTTTGTGTTCTGTCATTGGATCCTATCTCACCATCCTTAACACTATCTCAACTTTTTTTTTTTTTTAAATGTGTTGCAGGTCTGAAACACAGGAATGGATGCATAATTTTCATTATGTTGACCAGAAAAAAAAGATGCAAGAAATATCTTATTCATACTGTTTGCAATAAAATACAGGTCAAAGTAAATATAAAAAAGGGTGGCTTGCCCTCTCCAGGTTGGTGGAGAAGTCCTGCCTCAAGTGGAGGAGTTTAAGTATCTCGGGATCTTGTTCACGAGTGAGGGAAGGATGGAGCGTGAGATCGACAGGCGGATCGGTGCAGCCTCCGCAGTGATGCGGTCGCTTTACCGGTCCGTCGTGGTGAAGAAGGAGCTGAGCCAAAAGGCGAAGCTCTCAATTTACCGGTCGATCTACGTTCCGACTCTCACCTATGGTCATGAGCTTTGGGTAATGACAGAAAGAAAAAGATCGCGGATACAAGCGGCTGAAATGAGTTTCCTTCGCAGGGTGGCTGGGCGCTCCCTTAGAGATAGGGTGAGAAGCACAGTCACTCGGGAGGAGCTCGGAGTAGAGCCGCTGCTCCTCCACATCGAGAGGAACCAGCTGAGGTGGCTCGGGCATCTTTTTCGGATGCCTCCTGGACGCCTCCCTGGGGAGGTGTTCCAGGCATGTCCCCCCGGGAGGAGGCCCCGGGGAAGACCCAGGACACGCTGGAGGGACTATGTCTCTCGGCTGGCCTGGGAACGCCTCGGTGTTCTTCCCGAGGAGCTGGCCGAGGTGTCTGGGGAAAGGGAAGTTTGGGCTTCCATGCTTAGACTGCTGCCTCCGCGACCCGGTCCTGGATAAGCGGAAGAAGACGAGACGAGACGAGACGAGTAAATATTTGTGTGTGGGGGGGGTTAATTTGTATTTTCCATACCATCCCAATGTTTTTTTTTTTTTTTTTTTTTTTTTGTTCTTTTCTAATTTGAGGTTGTACATGACACTTATTTCTCGGATGTCACTGTATCAGTGTCTTTTGGTAGAACTGGAATGAAGTCTTTGAATGTGTCATTCTCCCTTTTCAGTTATAGATGTAAGCAGCTTTTAAAATATTACAACATTTTGTAATTGAGATGTTCAGTTTTACAATGTTAACATTTCACCATGTGACCTGTCAGTTCATATCAGCAGTTTGGGCACTTTTTTTACGAATGGGGAAAAAACATTTGTATAATCTACAAGTTCCTATGAATTAGCTGTCACTATATAAATTATGCTGTATTAGAACAAGTGCATTTAATATAAACTTGCTGTCAGAGAAAATGATTCAACACCTAATTACTGGTGTTGATACAGAAACTTAAGGTCTGTTAATGTCCCTAATGCTGAAGATCATTTTAGTTACAGGACATATGACCCTATTTCCTTTATGAGAACAGGTTTCACATGCTTTATAAGATTTTGAGCTTGTAAAATAAATATTTTTAAAATAAAATTTAGATTTTTCATGCACATATTTTTATGAAATACAATACGTGTTTCAAGCTTTCTTGACTCAGAATGGACATAATGTTTGTATAATACTATACTACATATTATATAGTTGTGAGCAAGTTTGGACAATAAGAGCTGAGCTACCATTTCTGACTTTACACACTCATCCAAGGAGCATTGTTTCAATTTTTTTCCCTTCAGTGTTGGTCATTCATATGGGCATATGTGATAGGTACCGAATACAATTTAAAAATATTGGTTTCGATTATGTTAGTGTGACTGACGGCACTGATCTAAAGCCTTAATCCTCCTTCCCATACATGATCCATTTTCTGTCTGACCAGTGGAAACGGAGATGAGCTCCTCCTGGGTGACCTGGATAGATCTGCCCTACTTAAAATGAGCTATGAGACAAACACTATGAATATTTACAGCCAGATTATGTCAAGGTGTTTTATGCCCTCAATATGTAAATATTTATCAAATAAATATAATTTAAGTGGTCCACTGCCATACACATGCTTTATTGAGTATAACCAGTGATTGAAACAAGAAATTGTTTTATACTGAATAGGTTTTACAACAAGGCTGTTTGGCTGAGTTACACCTAACCAATGTTTGAACTAAATACAGGCTTATTTACTGATGGGCACAGAGTTCATTAAAGCAACAGTACCTCCACTGCCATGCCATTAAATAATATTAGATTAGACAAACGTAAAGATGAAGCAGTTTCCAAGGACTGTGAGTCAAAGTCTAAATGCACTGCTAAGGACTGCTCTCAATTTATTAGTTACAAAAATATCTTAAGTAAGGAATAAATCATGGCAGAGTGTGCTGTTATAGGAAAATAATCAACAACTGGAGGACCTTATGATGTGACTTGATATGAAGCAAAGTCATTATTACCACTCCAAAGTTGCTTTTTATATCCCAAAGTTTTAATGAAGTTTTTTTCCCCCCTATGGTTTACCTCTGATTGTTACAATGCACTAACACTGGAGACTCATCTCATTATCTCTAGCCGCTTTATCCTGTTCTACAGGGTCGCAGGCAAGCTGGAGCCTATCCCAGCTGACTACGGGCAAAAGGTAGGGTACACCCTGGACAAGTCGCCAGGTCATCACAGGGCTGACACATAGACAACCATTCACACTCAATTTAGAGTCACCAGTTAACCTAACCTGCATGTCTTTGGACTGTGGGGGAAACCAGAGCACCCAGAGGAAACCCACACAGAGAACATGCAAACTGCATAGAAAGGCCCTCACCAGCCATGGGGCTTGAACCCGGACCTTCTTGCTGTGAGGCAACAGCGCTAACCACTACACCACCATGCTGCCCCACACTGGAGACTGTTTCCAAACATTTAAAATAAATATCCTTCCAGAAAAAGAGCTGTGTAAGTAAGTAAGTGAAAAATTAAGCAAGCAAATACAGTAAGTAACGAGGTAAGTAAGTGACAACAAATTAAGAAAGCAAATACAGTAAGTAACCAAGTAAGTAGGTAAATAAGTGACAAATTAAGCATGCAAATAGGGTAAGTAACCAAGTAAGTAGGTAAGTGACAACAAATCAAGCAAGTGAGTACGGTAGGTAAGTAGGTAAGTAAGTGACAACAATTTAAGCAAGTGAATACGGTAAGTAACCAAGTAAGTAAGTAAGGGACAACAAATCAAGCAAGTGAATACAGTAAGTAACCAAGTGACAACAAATTAAGCAAGCAAATAGGGTCTTAAGTAAGCAAACCAAGTAAGAAGGTAAGTAATGTAGGTACAGCACAATCTCCACAACTACATTTCCCATAATCCCCTCAGTTACTGCCCCGGATGATATCCGCTTCATCTCATCTTCCACTGCGCCTTGTAAATCACGATGCAAGCTTGTCCATAAAAATGGGGGCTGGAGTAAGGCTCGCTCTTTTTGGCTCTTTCCAGATCGGCTCGATTAGACACGACTCGCCACTCTCTGATCAACACACTGTTGGTATGTCAATGTAGACACTGCAGCCTGCAGACAGAGGTGAAGAACAAAGGAACAAAACGCATGGTCATACGAGTCATTGGTTTCAGTTAAGATTAGAGGTGAGCAGTTCCCTTCACATCTTCAACCAATGAACTTTCGACCAAGGACCTTCTGGATCATGAGATCTTGCCTGGGAAGGACTTTTGCAACACATCAAAGCTGATTTAACCTATATTGAAATGGCTCCACTCTTCTAGCAGACTACACTGAACAGAAAATCACAGACAAACTCCTTCATTGCTGCCATGTGAGAGTGGTCCCAATTAAGGCTGGTATTTTGGGCAACATTACTCTTAGCTTAATTAGTTTAGGTGAAAGGTACTATTTAAACCTAAGGTTGTTTCAAATGTGTACACAATAATCACATATTTGGTTTGATCATGTTATTGTATTTCTCAGTTTTACTCTGGTAGATTGAGTTTGTATGCTCGCTGTCTGTCATACTATTATACACATCTCAACATTCATGCTTCAAGCACTAAGGGCCAGTTAGCTTAATTGGTTAGACTGGTGCACTTATGATACTGAGATCATGGGTTTTAGCCCTGTATAGGCCACAGATTATTTATGCACCTTTGTCTAATCAGTCACACAGAACACCTACGGCCCCTCCCCCACATTTTTCACGTGCAAACAATTATTTGTTAAGCCTGCATACACACACACACACACACACCTAATCTTATTACCTCATATCACCATTTTTGTGCCTTGATTTGTTAAACTGCTGCTAGTATTAGTGAATGTACCTGATCGGTATAATTCTCATTTGATTCTCATTTTAATAAATTAAATATTTACAAGAAACTGTGTCTTGTCTGCTGTGCTGCAGTATTACTTGAAGCTACCCTCTGCCATCAAAGAATTCACATTCCCTTCAATGATCTAGTATATCACTAGAGTAATTCATTCATTAATTTAATAATCAGAAATATTGATTAGTAAAATTAATGAAGTGATATTTTATGAACCTGATTTAATAACTTAATTACTTGAAAACAAAGTGATATATCTGACTTGATGTGCTGCCATTTTGTTTTTCTCTACTCATGGTATATGAGCTGATAGCACCCAGATAGCAATTTGATCTGAGCCAGATCAGCACTGGATGTACCCCAAAGTCCAGTCTGAATACAGCAAACGGAGCCATCCCACATAACTTTTGCTCTCCGCCCCATATCTGGCACAGATACAATTTTTGGATCTGGAACGGATGTGGGCCAGGTCTGGCGTGGATCACTAAAAACCTATCTCGGCAGTGCCCAAATCAGGTACAGATGTGAATTGGATCAGTGCCGGATGTAGTCCAGATATGTAAAACAACCATCTGGGGTGAACCCCCAACCCCCAAGTTTGCTTCATTAGCATTAATAAGACAAATGTTAAGAAAAATCTTCAATTACAAAGTGCTTTTATTGACATGTGACTTTGTAGATCAGCTATTTTCACATTGGTAATTGGTATCAGCTCACAAAATTTCTGGTATAGTGCAATAATGAACAGTGCAAAAAAAAGTAAAACAATGTCAACAATGTTCAAAGTGCTGAACTGCATCGTATACATCACCATATATGTAAAACATGGATTAAGTGCTGAACTGCATTATAAACACCATACACGTAAAACATGGATATAAAACAGATGGCTTTCACACCAAAATGTACTCGAGTTCATGGTCCAGGCTTGTAAAGTGAACCTTATGCATGCTGTCGTTGTGGTAAGAGAGGTTGCTTTCACACCAAAATGTCCTGAAGTTCACACAGGCCCAGCATGTCAAGTGAACCATGGCTTTAAAAATTGGGTTAAAAAAAAAAGAAAGAAAGAAAATGGCAGTGTATGGTATTGGTACAAAGTCTTCACAAATGTGATTTAATCAGCGATCACACCACTACAAATGAACCAAACCAACAGAGGAAACTGACCAAACTTCCCGGTGTGACTGCGTCCTCAGAGAGCGCCCCTCTCTACAATCACACATCATCATTAGCCTCATGCTCAGCCCCTTGTGCCTGAAGATGAAAAAGATTTATCAGTTCTCAAAATGGCATGATTCAAACACAAGTATATCCAGTAATCCTTCCCTACATGATTGGTGTAAAGGATTTAACCAAAACTTCTGGCAATTAAAGCTGAAACCATTGATTATTTTAGTAATCAATTTCAGTCATTAGGCTTACATCGCTAACTGTGCAGAGTCGGTGCTGTTAGCCTAATGCTACTCAGCTTTAGCTCTGGTCCGACAGCTAACGTGGTGGAGTCAGCCTTTTTCGTCCAATTATCAGCAATTTACTTTAATATTGTACATACAAGAACTCGTCTAAACACACAGTGTCTACAATGCTACTGTTTTATATTTAACCAATAACAACTGTACTGTTTTAATATAAAAACACATTAACAAAATAAACCATGTGGAAAATAATCCCAGCCATGCCAAAACAGCCTCACACACAAAATAACTTATCCCAAACAACCTTAGCTTCGTTCCGTAAAATACTATGGTTATTCATGCAAAAGAATCATATCATAAAACAACTTAAAGTTGAAAAGGCACTTACCGAAAAAGTCTGCCAAGTGCTGCATAGAGCGAGTGGACTGGACTGAAGTGGTGTCTGTTGAAACTGTTGAAGAGCGCGCCCGCGGGGTCATGCCCCGCTGGTGTATAAACCTATCACTGTGTGTATCATTCTGCTCACATCCGCCGCTGACCCGGGGAAAGGGCGGACAGAGCTCTGTCAGACAGAGCCAATGCAGACCTTAGAACATCAGCCGTGGACTGTAACGCTATCTGGGCCTCATAGTACAGTAGCCAATCAGAACACGCAATTGCTTATATCCAGTGAATGTGGATAGAATAAAATTTAGTATACATAAAAGTGAAGGCCTTAAGCACACCAATTTAGTTTAGTTCCAGCTGTCTAAATGGAAACATTTCAGCATTTTTCTTCGACAGCATGAAGAGGCTGTAAGCATCCAGCACATACATTTTAATATGTATACAGTGAATTTATCAAGACCAGAGCTAAAAAGTACTTCAGGGAAGCATCCACTAACATGTGTGAAGACTACAAGGCATATTTCAGCTTCGTGTCTGGGATCAAGACAAACTGTGGTCACCTCATTTCACCTGCAAGCACTGCAAAAAACTGTGGAAGGTAAGATGGACTGCTGGATTCAGTTTATCAAAAAAGAAAGATATATCATACAAGAACAATGTTGCTAGAATATCTTACACATAAATCAAGTTATTCTTTTGCAGGATGGTACAGAGAGAGAACCATGAAGAGAACCATGAAGTTCGCTATACCAAGAAATTGGCAGGAACCCACTGACCACTCAAACAACTGCTATTTCTGCATGATGGACCCTTCCAAAATATTGGAGTGCCAAGAATGTAACTGCTATCATGCATCTACACCTCTACTCATCACCCTGGTGCCACACTGCCCCAAGCTTCCTGTACCCACTCCTCTGGATAGAGAACAGTCATTTTCAGAAGTGAGCAGCAAGTCAGAGAGCAAGGAAGACATTGTAGAAATAGATTACAATTTCAGACATGGAGCTGCAGAGATAAACCCAAACTATCCCAACCAAAAAGATCTCACCAACTTGATTAGAGATCTTGGTCTCACCAAGTCCAGTGCTGAACTTTTGACATCTAGGCTCAAGCAGTGGAACTTGTTGGATGAAAGTGTGCAAGTCGTAGTTCCTAGGAAATGTCACCAAACTTTTTTCCAACTTCTTCACCTGTCAAGCTGGGCCCTGCTTCTGCCACAATGTGGCCAGTTTGATTGAGGCAATTGGAATCGCCCGTAGTCCAAACAAGTGGCACGTCTTCATTGACAAGTCATCCAGAAGCCTGAAATCCATGCTGTGCCATTACCCTGGCTCACTAGGTGCACCTCAAAGATGATTACAACAGCACCAAGACATTGCCAGATGCCTTGAAGTATGAGGAGTACAGCTGGGAGGTCATCGGAGAATTCAAAATGGTGGTATTGCTGATGGGTTTTCAAGGAGTTTTTACGAAGTCGCCCTGCTAGGTTTGTCTTTGCAACAGCTGGGAGACCAAGGTGCACTACCAAAGGTAGGACTGGCCACAGCACACTGAGTTCACAGTGAGGAGGAACATCAAGTACGAGCCAGAAAGCACTGATGCCACCACCACACATCAATTTAAACCTTATGAAACAATTTGTCACAGCTCTAGATAAGAAGTCAGCACCCTTCAAGTACCTTCAAGACTTCTTTCGTAAGCTATCTGAGGCAAAAGTCAAAGCCAATGTCTTCTTCAGACCACAGATAAAGAAGATCCTGGAATGCAAAGAATTCCCCTAAAAGCTCACAGAAGGAAAAAGCAACTTGGAACAGCTTTGTCGCAGTGGTTCAGGGCTTCCTGGAAAATCACAAAGCTGAAAACTATGTGGAGCAGGTTGAGACTCAAATGAAGAATTACAGCACAATGGGTCATATCCTTGATGGTAATCTTGATAAATTCAAGGAGAACATGGAAGTACACTCAAAGGAGCACCGTGAGTTCTTCAACCAGGATATACTGGATTTTGAACACTGCTACCAAGGACAATATAATGAGAATATGATGGGAGACCATGTTTGGGGGCTACTTTGTGAACGTGATTTACAACACTCCTGGAGGAGAAACCTACTCACCTACTCACTTCTAAATCTACGGTATTGTGATCATTTTTGTATATCTGTAACATTAATATATGTTAATTTTGATTCATATGTTGCTGTTTTTTTTCTGACTTTATGGGAAAATGGGTAATTTTTTTAAATACAAAAGTCCTAGACACAAAAGCAAAGTTTGAGGGGATTAATAGCAATTTTCAATTATTTTGATACATGAAAAAATAAAAAAATAGCACTTCCCACATAGGAACAAAAAACTGTGTTGCATAGTATTAAGTAAGCAAGCAAGTATGTAAATAGAGCGGCAGCTACAATTATCGACACCTTAACTATCTTTTGGCCATTGCAAAAGTAGAAAAGACTTTCAATACATAAATTGTGCATGAATAATTACTCAAACTTCGACTGGAAAAAATGAATTGATTCCCAATTACTTAGCATATCAGATCACGTGGCACCGTTCCACAATTATCGACATCCAGATGATTATTTATAAAAAATAATAACAATCAGTATCTCATATTAAGTTAAGAAAAGAGTTTTTATTTAAAATTTGTTTTACATAGACTTATATTTAGTACAAAATATATTTTCTATAAATATATCAATGTCAGTGCTTACATAAAGGAGGAAGTAATTCTAACATTTGTAAACAAATGAACTGATAATGTTTAACCTGCATCAGAAAATCTTTTTGTTTCATTTTCTACCCACTTTCTAAGTATTTTCGTAGATTACATTTTGTTAATCATTCATTTTTGTTTGTAGTCATTTCTAGTTTTGTAGTTTACTAATACATTTCAACAGCCAATTGACATTGTAACCAAATGAAAATCCAGGTCAAAGGCCATTTTTTTTTTAAATTGAGATTTTAAATTTACACCTAAAAATATAAAATGTCTACTGATATTGTAATATGTGGTAGATATTTCCAACAAACTGCAAAAAAAAAATTAATTAATAATAATAATAATAATAATGGGCGGCACGGTGGTGTAGTGGTTAGCGCTGTCGCCTCACAGCAAGAAGGTCCTGGGTTCGAGCCCCGGGGCCGGCGAGGGCCTTTCTGTGCGGAGTTTGCATGTTCTCCCCGTGTCCGCGTGGGTTTGCTCCGGTTTCCCCCACAGTCCAAAGACATGCAGGTTAGGTTAACTGGTGACTCTAAATTGACCGTAGGTGTGAATGTGAGTGTGAATGGTTGTCTGTGTCTATGTGTCAGCCCTGTGATGACCTGGTGACTTGTCCAGGGTGTACCCCGCCTTTCGCCCGTAGTCAGCTGGGATAGGCTCCAGCTTGCCTGTGACCCTGTAGAAGGATAAAGCGGCTAGAGATGATGTGATGTGTGATAATAATAATAATAATAATAATAATTTCTGAACAGAATAGAAAAATCTGAATATTTCAAGCATGTCATTTTTTTGTATGCTAGGAATTTAATTCTGGTCTAATTCTATTTACTGCAATTGGATTCCAAATACTCTATAAACATTACATTCTGTTATGAATCAGAAAAAAAATATATTATAAATCACAGCACTTTTATATTTTTAAAGTACTTCATCTACTTCAACAATGTTACACAAAGATTGATCCACAACAGTTGTAAATGTCACTTAATTCCACAGGGTGTCGATAATGGTGGACACCAGTGAAAGTGATCACTATTATCGACACCTCACGTGACTTCTCAAACGCACGTTTAGATACAAAATGGCGACTGTTAAATGAAAGCGTAAGAAACAAAGTAGGTTTAGACAAAGAGATCATGAAATATCGGTGAATTTGATAAGTAAAAGCATATCCATGATCTTTCCACCATGCTCATCTGTGATGATAACGTCCGGGTTTTCCTCAAATTGCTGATCGCACTAAAAAAAAAAATCCATCTCAAGTAATGAGCTGTATCATCAGACGACAAGATCAAAGGGTGAGGGGGGTCTTCTGATTGATTAATTAACCAATAATAAGTGTTGTAACTGAAACTCACCTTTATAAGATTTGTTTTTTATTGGTAAATCTGAAAAGGTGTTGATAATCATGGACTGTCGATAATTGTAGCCGTCACTCTAGTTTTTATAAACTTTAAATAAAATAATAATGTAAGTTGCATGTAATTTATTCTTTAATATTAAGAATCAAATAAATTTTGCACTTATTTTGGATTACTAGCGAACTAAAATGGTCTTCTTGGTGTTGGACTCAGACTTATGGACAATCCTGCAACATTTAATAGTGGACTGTTTCTTCTGTATAAAATTTCCTTTCCAGTTAGCAGCCAGATCTATGTAATAGTTCACAATGGAGCAAAATGGTGCAAAAAAAAAAGTTCAATTTCCTTTGTATCCCTGGAAGTGGAGTATAAAAACAGCTCTGCTACCAGGGGTACAATAGAGGTCCTAAAAAATTATTATTGACTGTGTAATACCACTGACTATAGATTCTGGCCACTGTTCTCCAAGTTCAATAAAACCGTCGATGGCATTTAAATCCCACTGGTTTCACATTTTCTGGAGTAACAGAGGGACAGAGTTCTGCAGGTTGAGCTTGAAAAAGAAGATTAAGTCTGACGTTTGAAGCTGTAAGGAGATGACACACATCCTGAGAAGCAGGTATTATACATGAAGTTAAGGGAAATATGATCATCTTGTCAAACATGTTTAACAATAATAAGAAATAAGATAGTATGCATTCTTGGTATTAATACTAAAAGTGTTTTTTTTTTTCTATGTAGGCAGATTATTAATGATTTATTTTACACTGTAAACACTTATTCTGTGTATTCAAGTGACTTCTCGCTCTGTCCAGGTCTGAGTTTTTGAGATTAACAATAATCATTATGCCATGAGCTAAATTATTGTATGAATCATTAATGTGAGATCAATTTTTAATTTTTAGTTGCTCTTTGTCCCCTTCCTGCTTTCTCTCCTTTTTTTATTTTTTATTTTTTGTACTTCTCGTAGCTAATTAGGAGACAGATGGGTACCATGGATGAACATGATCTCAGGATGATGCATTATCTGCACTTCTTTACATCTTAATTATCAAGGAAAGACCTAGCAGGATTATGTCTTGGCAGTGAGAAATGTCTGGCACATAACCTGTCTGATAATCATCTGTGCCATGCAATATCTGGGAGCGATGTTATGGTTTCCTGTGATTTTCTGCCTTTTTGTTTGTCTGTGGGGAGCAAACAAATATGAGCTTGTTTTGTTGTATGAATATGAAGTGTCGCTATCACTGCCAAGCAACTAGAGGTAAGAAAAAAATAAAATAAAATAAAATCCATAATTCTCTAAGGAGCAGAGAGAGAGAGAGAGAGAGAGAGAGAGAGGCTTCATGAGAGGAGACACACAGCCTGCGGGTGATTTGTTTAACTTTGAAAGGTTCTTTGGTATGTGCTAAATTTGCTGCGAGCTACATGGCAGCAGATCATCTAGCTCTTTTCCCAAGTGGCCCCAGCACACAGTGCCTGGGTGAAATGTGTGGCTAAAGATGTGAGATTGCCACTGGGGACTCTGCGACACTGCTGGTTTTGGCAATGTCAGCCACAACAGTTACAAAATAAATTGAGCAAACATGTGTGATTTATGTAAACTCATAAATCACAGTCTACAATACGTTTTAAATTTTCTCGTTCATCAGTTTACTCAGTGCAGTGCACACCTGGTGAACAGTATAAACACACACACACACACACACACACCTGAAGTGTGTGTGTGTGTGGGGGGGGGGGGGCATTGCGTTTCCATGAAGACAGCTGAAGAAGCTATAAGAGCAAGGTACATGAAAGGACAGACAGACAGAGATTAGCTTCATGTCAAGAGAGTGTCAGTTCAGGCAGGGTGAAGAGCCTTCTACCTATCTATTATACACAGCAAGCATGTGACACTCTCAGGGGCTGATGGGTAAAATCTCCTGAATCCTTGCTAATCCTGACTTGGCGCTAATCTACTGAGGTGTACATCAGATCAGACGAAGACATGCTTCGGGATAAGTTTCTCCAAGGAAAATCATGGAAAGGAAAGAGCAAAGACATAAAATAAATAAACAATCATGATGAAAAACTTTCCATGGTGCTCATCTTCATAAATCATTATAGCTCTGCTTGTCATTCTTTGTAAGTTGGTAATGATTCCTTGTAAATATTTTTTCTAAAGTCTAATAATGCCCCATAAAGCTCTAATGAACTCTAAATAATACAGAAACATAGACAGACCAGTAAACACAGAGGTTCATCTATAAACAGAGCTCCTGCTTCACTACCAAAACCCAGTACGGTGACTGAGGGCTGGATTGAGTATTGAGAGTTGAGAAATGTGATCACAGAGAGGTTTTAATACTGAAATACAATACAATTTCTCATTACAATTACAAATTTCATGGTTTCTTTACGTTGTGAGTAAATGTTTTAGCACAATATCTAAAAAATAAAATAAAATAAATAAACCTCAAAAGAAGAGGATGTACTGGATCAAGTGCTATTTTTTATGTATCATGAACAAGAATGGTGGAAGCAAAAACATGAAATTAAACCAAATGTGCAGCCATTAATGTGATAATTACAACTAAGACTATTTATGCAGCAATATACTGGAAATATATTCAACTGCAATTAGATTATTTTTCAATGTTTGTCATCATCTAATTTCTATAATCATAATATTAAGGTCATTGTATAGATAGATAGATAGATAGATAGATAGATAGATAGATAGATAGATAATTATCTGTAGGCTCCAGCTCGCCCGTGACCCTGCTCAGGATAAGTGGTTACGGATAATGGATGGATGGAATATTATCTCAAATTAAGAAGTCACAAATTTATGAGAAAAGAAAACTTGGAAATTCTCTGAGACAACAATCTCATGCTTCCCGGCTGCAGTGCATTCTGGGAAATGGAGTTGAAAAGCCCTTTATTCTTTTATATTGCACAATCAAGGCAGAAAAACTGCATTTCCCATAACTCTTGGCTCAGCCATGATGTCTGTGTTGTGATGACATTGATCCAACTTTGCAAAGTGAAGCAATCTGGTTCCTTGAATAAAATATCATTTTTCCTTAGCCTAGTAAACTAGACCCACCCGCCTAGCAGCCAAAAATATTTTTGCCTAGCGAGTGGGTCTAGCCTCGCACCATATAAACAAAAACACCCCGGGCATCAAATCGTGCCCGCCAATCACAACGCAAGGTTTTTGTTTGGATTCTTTGGGCTGGCTTTTGCAGGAGTGACGACAAAGCTGCGCGACGCTGGAGAAAGCACAACAGGAAAGATGGCTACGGCTAGTGAACAGCGCGCGTTTGACTCCGCTTTGGAATCAGTTTTAGAAGAATTAGACTTGGAGTTTTCGTTGAAACATGAGCAGGAAGAGGCTCTCCGCTCATTCCTTTTCAAGAAGGACGTTTTCGCTGTTTTGCCGACCGGCTATGGCAAAAGTCTGATCTACCAGCTGGCTCCGCTCATAACCAAAAGGATGGGGCTAGTTTGTGCAGTACGAAGAATTAATAAACAGCTTTGAAACATTACTTTTTGATTGTTTCTTATTTTCCCGTTATTTTACATTTAAGGGAAATTATTTCACCAAACACCACTAAATAAAAACTCTTAAAACCAGTTTAAGCAAACCCTTGAAAAACACTTGGAAAAAAAATGAGTGTATGTGGTACAGACTCCAAACTTGTGGTCATTATCTCCAAACTTCTTAATATCTAGAACCTGTTTATTAATTAATACTCATTTTGAAAAATTATTTATTTCAAGGTCTCCCCCCACTGCTTTCTATCGCTCTGACTACGTCACAGTCACTGTTGCGCTGATTGGTCAGAGCGTTGGCCTATACGCACAGAGACAGTTTGAAAGACAGCGGTTTGTTCCTCCCACCCCCTTCAGAAATGTCTACGTATCGAGGCCAGACTAAATATTCACATTTAGTCTGGCTTGCCAGGCTAATTTTTCCTCTTTTTTTTTTCTCATAAATTTATGACTTTTTAATCATGGAATTTCTGAAGGGCTTTTTTTCTTAGAATATTACCTCTTTCCTCAGCTCCATAATGCACAAAAGCCCACTGTTTTACAGAGTTATTCTCATGGAATCTGTGACTTTTTCACCCCAGAATTTTTTCTCACAAACTTATGACTTTAAAATCTAAAATCCTTTTTCTTCTTTCTTGAAATATTAACCATTTCTTCTGTAGTTTTGGTAAATTTGTATATATATATAATTTAAATTTGTTAAATTGTCTCTTGCATTTCTGTTACATCATATAACATTTGACAACATATAAAAACTTGACATCAACGAAAGCTATTTCTTTCTTCAGCCCTCTTTTTTTCTGGTGTAAAACCATGTGCTTGTGTTTAAAGGTGGTGGTCTAGACACTCCTGAAAAACCAAGAAAAAAATACTTCCACTCAATCTGGCAACCTCAGACATGTGACACTACATAGCACTCATTTGCATAACCTGAATGGGAGCTGTTTGATTTAAGCAGGTGCATAATTGAAGTCTGAATATGTGTAAATGTACCTGCGTAACGTTTCTATTTAAGGTGCTAGCTCTGAATTTGGCCCTGAACGGATTTCATAATTTGGTGCTTCCCAAGTGTGAGGACTATTTTTCTTTTTCAGACTCTTAAAGATTCTACTTCATACCATTGCTCTCATGAAGGTTATACTGTATGTTCTGTTTTCGCAGTCAGCTTGCTTATCAGAATTGTCATCTTAACATAGCCAATGATTATTATTCTTATTTTTTTTAAAATAACAACAATCTTTGCCACATCAGCTATAGTGAGAAAGCTGTAGTGTTTCTACAGTACAATGCTTGCTTGCTAAAAGATTGGTCTTTCCATCCATAACTCAGCTGCTGGCCTCTTAGCTTCATCTCATGAGCTAGCCTCAGAGCTCCTTAGTCATATTTCAGCTGACTCCATTGTAATGCATTTTGACAAGGAAATTGCTTGCCTTTTCACTGATAGCTCTTCACATAAATAATGAATGCTTAGTAATAGCTGCAGAAATAATGTGTACCAAAGAGTGACAGGAATGACACGGTTATTACTGATGATGGGAAGAACCTGTTTAGATGTTACAGAATGATGTATGTCTTTGAGATGCCACCATTTTTTGACCATTTGTGGAAATTCTTTCTTCTTTCATGACTACACAAGAGATCGGGCAGTAACTGGGTTCTTTCTCTGCATTCTCTCCATTTATCTACTCATGAGTTTGACAAATCAATCAAGAATATTATGGTCTAAAGTCATTCTTTCAATAGCTTTCACTTTCCTGATTCCTTGATTCCCAAGCCCTTAAGCCTCATAGCTATTGTTGACAAGCCCTATGCCAAGCCACAACTCTAATTATTGCATACCCTGCTAATTCACTTCTTTGTGTCACTCAGCAGGTTCAATTAATATCTCAACAGCTTGCTAATCTTGTGCTGTTCGTGTTACATTGACGTCAGTTGTTTGAGGCTTCAGAAGATTTATCACAGCATCACGATTGCAGATTCATGACCCATTTTCAGTCAGTTTAGTTTTATTTTTATAGCACTTTTAATCATATAGATTTTCACAAAGCAACTTTACAGAAACCTGGATGTAGATTTAGAGTTGTGGTCAGAAGTTTACATACAGTGACATGAATGTCACCTTGGACATGAATGCCATGGCAATAGTTGGGCTTTCAGTAATTTATTTGAACTGTTCTTTTTCTGTGGCAGAATGATTGTACAGCATACATCTTTAATAAAAAACATTAGAATTTGGTGCACAAGTTTTAATTTTCTTTGGGTTTTCTGAAATCAACACAAGGTCAAAAAATTTTACATATATATATATATATATATATATATATATATATATATATATATATATATATATATATATATATATATACACACACACACAGACACACACACACCCCTAATATTTGGGTAAAATGTCTCTTCACAAGACTCACCTTGACCAAACATTTTTGTTTACCATGAACAAGCTTCTGGCAGAATTCTGGTTGGATATTTCATGACTCTTCATGGTAGAATTGGTAGAGTTCAATTAATTTTTTTTTTCTTGGCATGGACTCAACTTATCCATATATTTTCAACAGTCCATATATTTTCAATAGATAGTTTTCACTGACGTCACAGCATTCCGGGGAACACCCCCCAGCCGCCATCTTGTGGGGCAAACAAAACGGACCATCGCCACTACCGGCTACGTTATCTCGGATGAATTTATGAAGTTATATAGTCAGTTTTCCAAAATAAAGATCAATGTCGGCAAAATCAAGCAAACAGAAGTATATAGATACATTAGACGATATCTCACGACAACGGTATGCAGCCAAACTGGCCTTGATTGGGGGAATTGACCCCTATGAAGTGGACAAAGATGCATTTTCAAGTGACTATGCAGGGCTGCCAAAGCCTGAAACTGCCAAAGCCTGCTCCAAAGCCTGAAACTGACTTCATCAAACTTTAAAGGCTGTCTGATATATACAACTTTATATATTCACAGCGCGCCTTTTGGCGGATGCCGCCTGAATCGCGCAGATCCGATTTTTTTTTTTTTTTTTGGGGGGGGGGGGGGGGGGGGCGTTGGAGTGTCTGATTATAATTTCAAAGTAAATTCTGTATTAAAATTACTAAATAAGCAAATCCGTTACAGTCCATGAAACAGGAAGTATAAGGATGAGATAAAAACAGTTTAAATCGGAAAGCTGCGCACATTTGTGCAGTCCTGCGCACCGCTCGGGCTGCACAAATGTGCGCAGCTTTCCGATTTAAACTGTTTTTTTCTCATCCTTATACTTCCTGTTTCATGGACTGTAACGGATTTGCTTATTTAGTAATTTTAATACAGAATTTACTTTGAAATTATAATCAGACACTCCAACGCCCCCCCTAAAAAAAAAAAAAATCGGATCTGCGCGATTCAGGCGGCATCCGCCAAAAGGCGCGCTGTTTGCATCCCAAACACAAATCAAATCATACAGAATAGATCTAAAATGTTTTTCAAAAATGACCCTTGCGTGAATTAAGTGACAAGTTTCAAATAGAAACGTGACAAACGAGCGATATTAAGTGTACATTACAATGTAAACGTACACTCAGCGGTTCCAGTTAGGCATTCTCCAGAGATTATTCACATGTTGTTTTGGTTTCCAAAAACAAACTTAAACACAATTGATTGTTTATTTAAACAACTTACCACTTATAAAATGATCGGAGCAGACTTTGCTGTGTTTGGAAGACTGATAATCCTTGGGGTTGATTCTCACAAGCCATAGATTTCTCCTTTGTATGCTGAGTTTGTTTGCTTGCCTTCGTGCTCCCGTACAGTGGGAATTCCATTAAAGCTCTGTTTGACTTCATCATTTGACCTATTACGATAGCCGTGAATACAACAGGTGTGCACCATTGCTAGCTTTAAATAGCCTGCTTGGGTTCTTTTGAAGACTTTGTACTCGCGGGTTATAATGTGTGCTCAGTCACCCGTACGGTAAGCTTGGCCCACAAGATGGCCACCTCTAGGAATCCCCGACTCTGTGACGTCATGTGAAAACTATCTATAGGGTTGAAGTCAGGACTTGTTTGAAGCTTAATATTAGCCTGCTTTATCCTCCACAATCAGCTCTGATGTGTGTTTGGGTTCATTGTCCTGTTGTAAGTCCCAAGTCATGTTCTAGTTTCTGATGGTTTATGCTGAAGAATTCTGAGGTAGTCCTCCTTCTTCATTATTCCATTCACTTTGTGCAATGAACCAGTTCCACTGGCAGCAAAACAGCCCCAGAGCATGATGATCCTACCACCACCACCAGCTGGTACAGTGTTCCTCTTTACATGGTGGTCATTGTGGCCAAACAACTAAATCTTTGTCTCATCTGACCATACAGCTATCCTCCAGAAGGCTTTTTTCTTTGTCCATGTGGTCAGCTTCAAACTTTAGTTAAGGTTGAAGGTGTCAATTTTGGAGCAAGGGGTTATTTCTTGGATAGCAGCCTCTTAGTCTATGGTGATCTGAACTGTAGACAGTGATCCATCAGCTTCCAGTTCATGGCAAAGCTGTGCCATGGTGGTTCCCAGGTTGCTCTTGACCATTCAAACCAAATTCCTTTCAGCTGAGGGTGACAGTTTGGGTTTTCTTGAAGCAAAGTGGCTTGGCAAAGTGACTGCACCTCACAATAACTTGCATACAATTGTTTGAACTGATCTTGGAATTTGCAGTTGTTTAGAAATGGCTCCAAGAGACATTCCGGAGTTGTGTACATCTGCGACAGGGGTGATTTCTCAGAGACAACAAGGGAAGCCGAGCTTCCCCTAAAATTCTCTCCCCAAACTGCGGCATCTATGACGTTGAATTCTCATTAAAACAATAACTTGCATAACATAATATATGCCCAAGATTGTGTTTACATTCATAACTATCCTGTAACTTATTTGAGTGATGTCTGACGAACTTGCAGTTCGCTACGAGAATCACCTTTGCTGCCAGGCTGTAACCAGCATTGCCAGATACTGCTGACGTTTTCCAGCCAAAATATGTTCAAAACCCGCCAAAATGCACTTAAAACAGCCCAATCTGGTAACACTGGCTGTAACCTTTCTTATTTCAATGGGCTCTATGCGCTGGCAGCCGGGTATCCGTTGCAGTCTATGAGAGGGCTCTGAACAGCCAATTTCGGCTAGTTGTTATTGGTTAAAATCAACAAAATCGTCACTTCCAGGGAAGCCAGGCTTCTCTGGGACTAAACGAGACAGTGGGAGGGGCAAGAAGCTGGGCTGATGAAGGATTATTGGAGGTAGTGTTTGAAAGACATGAGGAGGGCGGTACTTCGGCGAGGAACACGGAAGCATGATCAGTCCCTAGCGGATGTTGAGAAAGTGTAGTCATGTGCCAAAGTGCTGTTCGAATTTCTTTTCATATAAAGGTTTCTTCTCATTGATGTCTCTGTACATTACTCTGTAAATAAATGTAAATATTACTCGTTGTGCTCCGTTAACTTTCATCCATTCAATCAGTTTGTTGATTCGTGAATTCACTCGTTTATTTCATTTGTGGTTCAATCTGGTTGTAGGCTAGCTTGAGCCTTATTGGGATCTGCAGTGCTAGCTGCTAACAGAAATTGGTGAAGTCTCTGGAAAGCACAACCAGCTAGTATGACAGGGTCACAGACCATTTTCTGGAAAAGGAGTGGAGGGCAGAATTTGTGTATAAATAGTGTGCATCATATAATGTTCATGAATCTGAAGTGTGTATATTGTTCAGTAATGTTAAGAGAATGGTGGGCTCTGTGTTATAGGTTATACCTGGGTATAATATTCAAGGTTCTGTGTGTTGCATAGCCTACCTGGTTATGAATTTCCAGACTGTGTTGCAAAAGATGTTCAAGGATGTGTTGCATAGCTGGGTGTTGTGTTAAAGACTCTGTGTTGCATATCAGGGTATGATTGTTCAAGGCTCTTCGTTGAATAGCCAGTGATTTTTGGATGTTTGATATTGATTAAGGATATGAGGCACTAGCCTGGCAAGCCAGACTACAACATGAAATGTACAAGCAAAAATACTTTCTGCCACTAGGTAGGGTTGTCTAGTTCACTATGCTAATGGGGCACACTAATGGGATATATGCTTTGATATCCGGCCTACAGGTTTTACGATGAATACGTAAAATGGGCTTCCCCTGTTTTAAAAACCAGCAGCCGCCACTGATCTGCGATACTCTTTCTCAGATCTGCATTGAGCTCCTTGGACTTTCCCATTGTATTGTGTGTTGGCCAACCCAATAAGTGCTGTAAACAAGCCCTTTTTATGAAGGCACAGAGAAGCTACCAGCTGTAGTCAATCATTATCACTAACAGAAAGTTAAGAGACCTCAGCCTTGGCAAGACAAAAGACATTTTAGAAGTTTCAGCACCTCTGAATTAATAATCTAAGTGAGCATATGCAAATTTTTGACCCTGTATGTATAATTTTGATCCTGTGTTGATTTCAGAAAACTAAAACTTGTGCACCAAATTCTCAGCGTCTCTAGCTGCTTTATCCTGTTCTACAGGGTCACAGGCAAGCTGGAGCCTATCCCAGCTGACTATGGGTGAAAGGCAGGGTACACCCTGGACAAGTCACCAGGTCATCACAGGGCTGACACATAGACAATCATTCACATTAGAGTCACCAGTTAACCTAACCTGCATGTCTTTGGACCATGGGGGAAACCAGAGCAAACCCATGTGGACAACATGTAAACTCCACACAGAAAGGCTCGCGCCAGCCATAGGGCTCGAACCTGGACCTTCTTGCTGTGAGGCGACAGTGCTAACCACTACACCACCGTGCTGCCCTGCACCAAATTCTATTTTTTTAATTCAAGATGTATGCTGTACAGTCATTCTGCCACAGAAAAAGAACAGCCAAAGTAATTACTGAAAGCTCCAAATATTGCCATGACATTCATATCCAAGATGACATTCATGTCACTGTATGTAAACTTCTGACCACAACTGTAGATCCTTGATGATCAAATCAGAGGTGAAGGCAAGTGGCAAGGAAAAAAAAAATTGAGACAACATGAGAAAGAAACCTTGAGAAGAACCAGACTCAAAATAGAACACATTCTCATCTATGTGACACCTGATAGTCTGATTATACAGGTATAAAGACAAACAGTACTTAACGTGTTGAAAGTATGTTCAGAATGAGCAGATTGTGAATCAGAGTCCTGGGATGAGTCTTTATGATTACAGCGGCAGCTTGTACAGTAGATACAATAACATGGTAGATTTTTTAACTGAAGCAAGGATTTTTGATCCACTAGAGGATAAATACCTAGAACTCCCCACTAGTCAGACAGACCTGAAGAAGCCTTTTGGACAGGGCTTTGAACCGGAATTTTTTTCCTATTGGTTCGTTCCGAACAGAAACGGAATTTTAACGTTTCCAGTTTTGGGTTCCACCATTAAATAGCCGTTCCCGAACCGGTTAGAACAAAAAAATTTCGTTCCCGGAACGGTTAATTACGTTCCCTCTCAGCTGTTTAACAAATGGCTATAAAATTATGTCTCTGTCTCATCCAGCTTAAGCCAAATGTAGGCTAATTCTATTACAACCTTCATTAAATAAGACAAGAAATAATTCAAAACAATTATTATTTCAAATGTTGGCGATTTGGATTCTCAGTATGTCTTCCCATCTACACAAACAGAAAAAGTGCCAAAAATGAAAGATAATTCGTTTAGTGTGTTACCAAAGGCTAGTCAGGCCCTATAGAGGGCTACCGCATGACGTCACCGCGCCGCGAGATTTTGTTAGGCCCCATATTGGAAGTACACATCTATGCAAGTACATACATTCATAAACTACAGCTGAAATGTAGCCAGGGCCGGTTCTGCCCTAATCTGGACCCGGGTGCAACATTGCGCAACCCCCCCAAAAAAACAGTCTAAATCAGGACAACCATCACATAACTATAACTATAAACATTTTATATCAACTATTTTAACTAAATGGGCTATAATAAATAAGCCTGCAGGCAGCCACGGCGGGCTGCCTCAGAAAAGTAACCATTTGTCCTACCTTAAAACTCGTTTTGCATTTTCTGCCTCCTTTTTTGTATTTTCGACCCTCCGTTTATTTTCTTTCCTTTTCTGAAAACCCGATTTGTGTCCAGACATTTTGTTCTGCTACCAACGAACTAACTCGTCAGGTCTCGTCTCTCAAGCCCGCGATGATTCCCGTGGGAAGGGCAACAACTGATACATTTTTACAAACAGCCAATAGGGAGGTTGCAACATTCAGGCTCTTCTTTGCTCAGACACTCAGTAATGCACTTACTCACTAGTAGTCCACCTTCCCGCTCTCTCCATTCAATCAGCGAACGTCACACAGGAAGTGAACCCCAGCGGGTCATAGAAACTTGCGCAGGAGAAGAATGACTATTTGTAGGCTACGGAAACTTTGAGGAACGAAATAAAAACCGGTTACCATTATTTTTAATAAGCGTTTCTGTTCCGGAACATAAAAAATAATAAAGTTTCTGGTTTCGTTTCTGTTCCATGTGAAATAGAAAAAGTTCCCGGTTTTCGTTTTCGTTCCTTGAACCGGTTCAAAGCCCTGCTTTTGGATGAGAGGTGAAACATCTTCAAGAATTTATAACAAGTCCAGCTGCCTTCTTTAGCACCGATGGTTTAACTGAAGCAAGGATGAGAATTCCCAGGTAGTAAAGTGATTTTGGCCTTATTGAGCCAGTGAAAGCCATTCTCCTGGGTCAACACCGGGAATCAAAATTGGATCAATATCATTTTTTTCCATTGGGGCAATGTTGGTCCAACAAACTTTCAAAAACTTTTAAAGTCACCTTGTCAGTTTACGGTTATTTAGCACAAAAGTCTTTTAGCACAAATCTAAAGTCCTTTAGCAGAAATTCTAAAGTCTCTTAGCGCAACTCTAAGTTTTTTAGCACAAGATCCAAGAACACTTAATCTTTATTATGAATACTTACTTATGTTTAAAGATGTTTGCAGCAACACATGTTTCTTGCACGTGTTGACCATGGCTAGAGAGAGCGTGCACGTGACGTCACGAGGTCACGTGATATTCATTATCCGCCATTTTGGACTGCAAGGCCGCGCGTAGAACTTAGACGAACCCGTTCTAATTATCAAGTGTGTGGGAGTAGATCTTTCGAGAATGGTTATATCTTGTTCAGCATTTGGTGTAATCTTCTAATTCAATACTCCTAGTACATCTGTTAAGTTGATTTTCGGGTTGAATGATAGCTGCATACTTAGAAACTAGACAGTCTGTAACGTTTAAAATGGCTATGCCTAGCCCTACTACCCTGGCCTAGTCTATGACAATGTTTTATCTTTTTGGCTCATATATGCCTTTGAAAGGCCAATCCATAGTAGGGATGGCGAAAACTAAAAAAAAAATCTTGACCGACCACCGAGCCTCATTAGCCGGTTAAAGTCGGTTAACCTATGAGTTTAAACAGGGATGCAAACAGCGGATGCCGCCTTTTTCACGGCTGAATCGCGCGGACCCGATTTTTTTTTTGGGGGGGAGCGTTGGAGTGTCTGAATAATTTCATCAGAGTAAATTCTGTATTAAAATTACTAAATAAGCAAATGCCTTACAGTCCATGAAAAATAGGAAGTATGAGAAGAAAACAGTAAATCAGAAAGCTGCCCACGTTTTCGCGGAAGCTGCGCAAACGTGCGCAGCTTTCTGATTTCCTGTTTTTCAGACAAAAACATACATATTTACAACCCTGTCATTATCTGGAACTGAGTTTAAATTTCGAACATTCTTAAGATAAAACGTCCTGCATAGTCTCTTTATGATAAACGTCTTAATACCACTTACCAGTGAGGTTATCAAGTACAGTAGACATTCTTCTTCAGATCCTTCCAGAGGTATAGTTGGGATACCCATCCTGCAACAAAATATTTATAAGCTTCCAGGCTCTTGTAAGCTTTGAGGGCTTTGCCAGTGTAACACGATTCACGATTAACAAGAAAATTGTAAATGTCGTGGTAGGCCAGATCAGGCAAATCGCCGGCACCGCAGCTCCGAATTTCCCTGAACAAGGATTGCGGCAAGTTGTACGGATCTGCAATCCCCAACCTGGAACACTTTTCCACATAATGCTGCCTCACGTCACCTTCAAGATGCTGAACAAACTTAGACAAGTAATCGCGCGATGTAGATGGGGTATTTTCCAAATTTTCTTGGGGATTACTCCCTGGATCCATCACACTCGCGCAAGGTAAACAATCCTGAAGCCGTCCAATATGCCGGAGTGGGCGGAGTACATACATGCAGGTCACGTGACTGCACATCCTCTATAGATGCATTTCCACACTATGATGGATATCATAGTATATGCATCCATTTCTGTTCACCAAGTGCTCATTTAAAAGAAAACAATAGGATTAGAGAAGTGAAAATTTTTGCCATCTATCCCATTGTTATTTCAGTGACAGGTTTAAAGAATGATGCAAAAACACAACTGACTTTATTATTATTATTATTATTATTATTAAAATAAAGTGCAAGTTGTTCTTGATCTGATCAATTTGGGCAAATTGTCTGTAATCTGTACGCTGTTTTTTTTTTTGCACAATCTACAAATGAGTGTTTGTGGTTTACTGATTTGATAATTTAGTGTTAAATAAAAAATTTTTTAGTGGTTGATAGCATTGAACAAAAAAAGAAACATTGAAATCAAATATAAACATGCTGCAACAAAGTGAATTTCCCTGTAAACTAGCCACAGCTTCGAGACTTGTCTTGATGATCAAACAACCCTTACACCTTAGAGTTATCGCTTCTTCGTCTTCTTCTTGCTTCATGATTGCTGTATTATAAACAATTGATATATTAATTTTGGTTGTTTTGTCATTCCTGAACATTTATATTGAACTTTTATTTAATTGACATTCATTCTAGGATACTTTAGTGGAAGTTGCTTTCATTCGTTTACATATCACAACTGTTGGTTACTAAGGAGACATGATTCTCATTTTTATCCCCTGCCCAAACGAAGTTTGGTGGGAGATAGGGAAACAGGTTCTGTCCATCCATCCGTCTGGTCACATTTTCCATTTCCATCATCGTTTCCAGGCCATATCTTTAAAGGTCTCCTTGCATCGTTTTTTCATTAATTGTGCGGTGGTCTCTAGTATGAATGAATGCCCTGTGAGCTGATTTTGGTGAAAAAAATGCTGTGGTTCTCCTGTTTCAGGCTGTTCTAGTTTGCTGGAGGAGTGGGTGGCGGGAGAACGACAGGATTTCAGCTCTTACTCATTAATATTCATGACATGTAAACGTGTTACCTCTGATTGGCTAACAGCACTGTGACGCTACCTCCAGTGAGTCAGAACAAGCGGATGTAGGTGTCTTACTACGGCGAGAGAGAAGGAACAAACCGCGAAGGGAAAAATACCGTGCGTTGATGTCATTGAGGTGCGACGTGAGGAAATAAAAAAATCAATAAATGTTTGGGGTTTTACTGAACAAACAAAAGAGTAAAATGAACGAGTGACTTAAAAAAAAGAATTTGGGTGTCTTTGTAAAAACTGTTTTGATTGGCTATTATGGTCTCGACATCGATGTTTTGACCAATAACAATGTAGATAACACGAATTTTACATCACATTCAACGAGATTTAAACGAGACTAAAGATGGCGACTTACAAATAATGTGTAAACATCGTTGGAGTTAATAAAGTTTGAACAGCATGAAGGAACATACCCCAACCCCCCAAAATTAATTAAAAAAATTCTCAACGGATTTGGCATAATATAAAAAGGTCATTTTTTACACAGAAAAAGCGGAAAACTCTCATCCCTGCCTAGCTTGTGACCATGTCATGCATGCTAATGTGGAGAATATGAACATGCTATTTTGTAACAAAAATCTTCGAACAAAAAGTTCATGTTTTACTTACAGCTTGTGAGCTGGTGGTTGATCGTCTTGACGGCACAGATCCAGGGATTAAATGCAACCTCGAAGCAAAACCACTACTGAAGGCACCGGAGTTTGAAAAGTCACTGTGGTTGAAATGATCAGAACACAGTACTAACGCTGCATTATACTTTGCTGGTGGTGTTCCAAAGATAAATTCCAACCATTTCTTCTTCACCGCTTCTATCTTGGGCAAGAAATGCAGCGTTGATGTCTTACTGCCACAAATAACACAGGCACGAACTTGTTCAGACATGTTTTCAACTTGCTGTTAGGTCCTCTTCGTTAGCTACTGACGAGATGGGCTCTGCTCAGTGTTGCCAGATACTGCGGACGTTTTCCAGCCCGAAATATGTTCAAATCCGCCAAAATGCACTTAAAACCACCCAATCTGGCAACACTGGCTCTGCTATCTCTCCTTGCGCTTAAATCCGAACTTCCTTCCCGTGGGCGGTCGCAAGCCAAGGTGGGCGAGGCCATGAATACTAATTTACGAAGTGACGTAAGATCGTATGGCTTTTTCAGATCCGCTAATTTTTCCGACTTTTCTTTCATAAGCTAATACAGGGAATGGGGGTAGAATTACACTTTCACATGCAGCATGCATATGCAACTCGGAGTGAACTATAGTATTTCAAAAAGAGCCAGTATTAAACGTTTTTGGTGGAAGGGCACCTTGAAAACTACTGAAGATATCTTCATGAAACTTTCTATACATATCAATCAACATGTGAACTGGTGCCTTTTGCTATTTTGGACTTTTGAAAAAAAAAAGTATTTTTCAATTTTTTACATAAAAATAGATTTTGACTTAGTTTCTAAGAGCAATGTTTGCTTCCGGAGCATATATCCAAAACTGTTCATGATACGGATTTGAAACTTGGTATACATGTTAACAAGGTGATACGTAGATGTGCCTTTTCATACTAAGAAATCTGAGAAATTTAAATTTTTCATGATTCCATGGAAACAGTTTCAGACTTAGTCTCTCAGGTTAGTCTTAGGTGTAGGTTTTGTTTCTGGAGCAGAACTTGAAACTTATGAGTGGTATGGTCTTGAAAGTTGGTATATGTGTTGATTTAGGTAATGTACATGTGCCTTTTGATACTAAGAAATGTGAAAAATTTAAATTTTTAGCTCACCTGGACCAAAGGTGGGGTGGCACGGTGGTGTAGTGGTTGGTGCTGTCGCCTCACAGCAAGAAGGTCTGGGTTCAAGCCCCATGGCTAGCTAAGGCCTTTCTGTGTGGAGTTTGCATATTGTCTGCTTGGGTTTCCTCTGGGTGCTCCAGTTTCCCCCACAGTCCAAAGATATGCAGGTTAGGTTAACTGGTGACTCTAAATTGACTGTAGGTGTGAATGGTTGTCTATGTGTCAGCCCTGTGATGACCTGGCAACTTGTCCAGGGTGTATCCTCCCTTTTGCCCGTAGTCAGCTGGGATAGGCTCCAGCTTGCCTGCGACCCTGTAGAACAGGATAAAATGGCTAGAGATAATGAGATGGACCAAAGGTCTGGTGGGTGCCATGGGCTGCTGAGGTCAGTGTAAAGAGGTAGGGTTGGTTTCCTGCAGCAGAACTTGAAAAATGTGACAAATCATATCTTGAAACTTGGTATATAATTGGTATATAGGGCGGGGGATATAGATGACTCTGTCTTCTTGTTCTCATTGAAATTGGTCTTTTTTCAGTTAAAGACTTTGTAGCTTTATTAGTCAAATACATATGAAAACAGTAATGTGTGATATCAAATGGACTTTTCATAATTTAAATAAGTTTTTAGGAATAGATTCTGCTCATAGTCAGCAAAATACATGTTGTCAAGCAGGGCAAGAGACATAATCCCCAGGTTAATTAATTTGGCAAACGCATAATTATTGACAGTCAGTTGAATTTCTATGATCAGAAGTGACTGAAGTTATCTATGAAGGTCCTTAAGCAATCATAATAAACTCCTTCCTATATCAAGATGAGTATGTTTTTTTTTTTATTATTGTGACCATAATCCAGAGTTGTGCCAAAGAACATAGGGTTGTGCTAAGAGACTAGAACTTGTACTAAAAGACTTTGGATTTGTGCTAAAATACTTTTGTGCTAAATAACCAGATATCACCTTGTCAAAGTTGGTTAAAAATTATATCAGGAGGGCCAGGATAGCCACACAAAATAGATGTTGGGCAAACATCAGTTTGCTACCTGGGTTGTGCTTAAACTGGGTAACACAAATCTTTAGCATGTCTATGTGGAAACATCCACAGCAGCAGAATCTAAAAGCTCCAAGCTCTAGAAAAAAAATAGTTTGTGAATGCAGACCAAAACTTTAATTTGTAGTGTTATAAAAAGTTATTAGGACTGTAAAAAATAGTGGGGAAGTTCCGGGCAGTTTATATTTTATGTTATATCAAAAAAGTCCCATGCATGGATTGGTCAAGCATGGCTCGTGTGACATAAAATAGCTCCACCATTGATTAAGCAATGTATCTCATCTCATCTCATTATCTCTAGCCGCTTTATCCTTCTACAGGGTCGCAGGCAAGCTGGAGCCTATCCCAGCTGACTACGGGCGAAAGGCGGGGTACACCCTGGACAAGTCGCCAGGTCATCACAGGGCTGACACATAGACACAGACAACCATTCACACTCACACCTACGGTCAATTTAGAGTCACCAGTTAACCTAACCTGCATGTCTTTGGACTGTGGGGGAAACCGGAGCACCCGGAGGAAACCCACACGGACACGGGGAGAACATGCAAACTCCGCACAGAAAGGCCCCTTGCCGGCCCCGGGGCTCAAACCCAGGACCTTCTTGCTGTGAGGCGACAGCGCTAACCACTACACCACCGTGCTGCCCAGCAATGTATCTTGTGACATCAAAAAAAAAAAAAAAAAAGATATGGTGTGAGTTAATCATGGTGTATCCTGGATATACCATGAACTGATGTCACAATTTCAAGCTATACAGCCGACTCAAGTTACAGCTGTGGCTCCATGAGCATTTCTGTGTGTGTAGATCTTCATATCATGAGTATGCCTAGCAAGGCAGGTGATAGCATGGTACATTACACATGCGCAGGTCGAAGGTCGTGCCGACGTAAACAACAAACATGGCTGCCTACAGTGAGTTTATGCTGAGATTCAAGCTTAACATTTTTAGTTTGGAATTTTTTGATGCACTGAGAAGCTCCAGCTGAAATTATGGATTCTCTTCAGTGACTGGCATAAGACAATAAGAATTGTAAGGGGCTCAGTGTCAGTCACCTCAGAGAATCCATAATTTCAACTGGAGCCTCTCAGTGCATAGTATATTTGATTACTAGACAGCCAGCTTACCCAGTGAAGAATCGTTGCTTTGAATTGCATGAAGAGTATCATGAGATCAACGAGGTCATGAGGAATGGAAGGGAGAGTTTTGAATTTACAGGTGAGGAGGGAAGTGCACTTTCCACCATGGTTTGGTGTAGGCTTGAAGAAGAAGCCTTTATTTTTGTCACATGCACACTCAAGCACAGTGAAATTCCTCCTCTGCATTTAACCCGTTTGAAGCAGTGAGCAATGAGCAGACACACATACCCAGAGCAATGGGTAGCTATGCTACAGTGCCTGGGGAGTAGTTGAGGATTAGGTGCCTTGCTCAAGGGCACTTCAGCCATGATACAGAGAGAGAGGAAAGTGCTGTTCAGTCATTCAACTCCCCACACATATTTCCTGCTGGTCCTGGGAATCGAACTGAGGCAGCTCCTATAACCTTCAGGCCATGGCTGCCCCTGTAAGTTGAAGTAGTCTGTTTGTATGATATTGAGAGTATTTTGAAAGTTTATTTCAAATTTAGAAAGTTTAGACTTATGTCTGAAGATATGTTTACACTCACTTGTTTGGTGTGGACTGTTCTGATATTTGTGAACACTCCATCATACTTGGGTCTTAACCAAACAACTGGTCTAATAAAATTGAGGGTCTGTTCCCTTCATAGTGGAAATGAATTGGTGGCTCAGCGATTAGGGCTCTGGACTACTGATGAGAAGGTTGTGAGTTTGAATACCTGGTTCCTGTCCTATTGAGCCTTTGAGCAGGGCTTTTAACCCTCAACTGCTCAGCTGAATTGTTAGCCACTTTAGATAAAACATCTGCCAAATGAATACTTGTACATACCCAGTATGAAAGGAAACAAGTGCTTTCCACCATGATAATGTTTCATTCTGACAATCAGTTTTTTGTCTCTAACAACTTTTGAATATGCAGATGAGCACTAACCTATCCACACCTCCTGCCTGATTAGTACAATTTGCACAGAGATTGATGCATACAACAGCACAACATTTTATGTTTATACTGAAAGCACACACACTTTTTTTTCTTTAAATGCTTAAACACATTTTTAAGGAATGTTTTATCATCTCAATGTACAATAGCAATGGATTTAAAATAGCTCCATAAGTTAATGTAGAAATGTACAAACTTGTTATTGACCTTACATTATGGGTACAGGAATTTTATAAATGGGTTTAAAATAACTCTGTAAGTTGGACAAATAGTTGGCAACATTAGTAATTGCTAGTGAACAACCATAGCATTGTATAGGTTCCCTTATCAAAAATGTACCTGCGTTTTAGAAAAAAAATCCAACAACAACTCTCAAAGACAATCATTAAGACGATCCATGCCAATAAATTCCAGTTTAATAAATGTACTCTTAAGCATACTAACAATTTGTCACACCAGATGAAAGCTACAATTGGTGGTGTAGTGGTTAGCACTGTCGCTTCATAGCAAGAAGGTTCTGGGTTTGACTCCTGCAGCTGACGGTGGCCTTTCTGTGTGGAGTTTACACACCCTGTGTCTGTGTGGGTTCCTTCTGGGTGCTCCGGTTTCCCCCATGGTTATCTAATCAAAGACATGCAGATTAGATAAATCAGTCACTGGGTTTGCACAAGCCAGTGTGTACTTAGTGCTAGTCCCAAGCCTGGATAGATTGTGAAGGGTTGCATCAGGAAGGGCATCAGGTGAAAAAAAAATCTATGCCAGAGCAAATGGAAGTTGAAAATCAACTGTGGCTTTGCGCTGTATACTGCAAGCTGGCTTAGTGGTTAGCATGTCTGCCTCTCGAGCAGGATATTGTGAGTTCTACTCATGGTTGGGTCATACCAAAGACCATCATAAAAATGGTACCTACTGCCATCTGGTAAGGTATGCTACAATTTAGATGCAAGTGGGGAAGTCAAACTCTCATGGGTACCAGAGGACTAGCCCTCCCACTGTAACCCTAGCTATATAATAGGTGAGAGGCAGAGGGCTACTGAAATGGAGATCAGTGCTGTGCCCATGTACCTCATGGAGTTGGGTAGTACCGGGACAGGAGACTGCCTGGAAAGACCAGATCCTGGCACAAGAGGGACTTTGATTTGACTTTTGCCCTATATTCTTCCCATCACAAACTATGTAATAAATTAAATAAACAATGTCACAAAGAAATTAACTCTGCCTTAGTCACTAGGAAACAAGCAACTTTTCTGAAAACATTGAAGCAAGTTGATGAAATATGCTGACAATGAGCCTTACATGTTGAATTGAATGCAAACAAATTTATTTGTAAATTGCTTGCAGTAGCATTTCCACAAGACGTGGTATTCATGAACATTCAGTTAGTTGCACAGACAAGAAAGTATTCACATCCCAGGAGTTTTCCTGAATTTATGTAAATTTACAAATAAGGAGACGCACCTCATGCTTTCATAGAAATTTAAGGTATATTTTGTGAAAATTGGTCATTCCATATTAAAAACATGAAAGAAAATTATCCAAAACAAATCCATAAATTAAGACAAATAAGACTAGCTGTTCAATTCATGACAAAAGTAATAGCACTCTATAAAAGGACAATATGTGAGTGTGCGTTGATGGTCGATGATGCTCTGAGATGGCTGAGCTGCATTATTGTACTGGAAAACTGAGCACACACTGTTTTTAGGAGGCTCTCTTTCACTGTTGTCATTTTGTTGATTTCATGTCTCTGAGCTTTACCTTTCATGGAGTTTTGTGGGTGTTTTGTGTTTACTACATGTACATTAGCTGTGGCAGAATGGTGGTGTGGTGGTTAGCACTGTCACCTCATAGCAAGAACATTCTGGGTTTGAGCCCAGTGTCTGACGGGGCCTTTCTTTGTGGAGTTTGCATGCTCTCCCCATGTCTGTGTGGGTTTCCTAAGACAGTCCAAAGACATGCGGTTAGGTTAACTGGCTATTCTAAATAGAGGACGCCTGGAGGACGCTCTGGACTCTTGCAGTGGCGTTTTTGTGGCTGGGGACTGCAGTTGACTTGCTCACTTTGGGACTGTGGTTGTCGTGAATGGTTTTGCACTCGGGTTTCCATTGGTGGGGGGTTTATAGCATCAACGAAGCTGACTTTGTTAGGACTGTTATTGTTATAGTCATGTTGTCTGTTGTTGCCCAGATGGGGATGGGTTCCCTTTTGAGTCTGGTTCCTCTCGAGGTTTCTTCCTTGTGTCGTCTGAGGGAGTTTTTCCTTGCCACCATCACCACAGGCATGCTTGTTGGGGATAGATTGGGGATAAAATTAACTAATATTTTAAGTCATTCAAATTCTGTAAAGCTGCTTTGCAACAATGTTTATTGTTAAAAGCGCTATACAAATAAACTTGACTTGACTTGACTAAATTGTCCATTGATGAAGCTTGGAGAGGGATGAGCTCTGCCAAGTTTAAATGCCTTAGACACACCAAAAATGGATTGTTAAAATGTCATAAGAAGAAGAAATTAGCTGTGCTATGAATGCACTTGGTCATTTATTGGTGGTTGGTATTTATCAACACATATATGTGAGTATGAGGGAAATCAGCATTAAGCATTTATTTATGTATGCATGATGCCAAGAATCTTTTAGTTCCCTCATCAATGAGGTCCAATTTTTATTCACAACACCATACTCAGTTGATTTTCCACCAATATGAAACTGGAGCAAACTCAGTAGAGGATCAGGAAAATGTTTGAACTCTCAAATGTTAATTTGACCTGTGGCTCACTTTTATGTCCTGAGGTAAGCCATTATGCCGAGCTCATTGGTCCTCTGGGTATGGAGACTGAGGATGTGACAGCAGGGAGTGTGATTGAAAGGTGTCTGCAGAACAACACATTTTGTTTTCTTTGGCTGGAGAAGGTTGTTGTCCCCAGTGTGACAGATGACGAGGTGTTCGCTGGGTGCTGATGAGGTTATGATGATTGTAGCGGGAATAATGAAGGACGTGCTGGCAGCGGGCATGATTACATTTAGATCACTATCTCCCCTGCTAATAAAACAAAATGCCTGCTTCTGTGAGCTGCTTTTAAGTGCCTGGATTAATTCAATCAAAGATAACAATTGATCATTATCATGATTGTCACAGCTATAGCACTGAAAGTTTTTTTTAATCCTTTGCCATTTTGTTGTTTACTAAAATTGCAAAAAAGTTTAAATAAAAAAAGTAATCGTCATTGTTGTTTGATGTGAAACTCAAAGAAAAGAAAAGCACACTCAGAACAATGTTTATCCATCTCACCATCACTATCATCCACAAGATATCTGAAGGCAAAGACTTTTGACTCCTCATCAAAGCCATGTGTCATGAAAGAGGTGGAAAATAGTCTGGAATCAGACGACATGAAACACAAAGTGGATCTTGTTTCTCTGATGTTCCAGTGAAGAACACCCAAAGCTATAAAAGGCATAATGACCACATTATAGGCTTCATAAAACTCTGTTTTTGTAGTCCTTCAAAGCTCATTAGAGAGTGATATCAAACTTAAAGCATACCCTTGAATAACTTTGTCTCCAACACCCCATTTTTAGCTACCCTTTTTTCCCCACTTCTTTCTTCTGGAGGCTTTGGACTGATTTGGTATTACAAGCGTCTTCATCCATTTTTCCTTTTTAGTTCTTGTTTCTTTTTTTCTCTAAATGGACACATTAATCTTGCATATTTTATGCAAAAATAACCTTTGGTGTTAATCCTTCATGCACATAAATCAGGCTTTGTGGAACGAGCTTATTCGTTTGTAAACTGAATTTTTTTTTCGTCCAGTTTATGTGGCACTGATGGTTTACCTGACACTCTGGACAGATATGGCTGGGTATGTAATATTTTTACCCAGGGATATGAGGTGTTTTTGATGTGCCATGATGAGTACACCCATCTTGCACACTGCATCCGCCTATAGGAATATAATGGACGAAAGGTTGGTGTGGTGCAGCCAGAGATGAAGTACAGTTACTGTTACCACCCAGAAGTTGATTATTTTCCAATAACAACATATCCTGAAGTATTTTATTCCTTTGGTAGGACTACTAATTTGCCTGTGATTATGATTTTTAATTTATTAATGAATAAAAGGTTGTACTTTTTATCCATTTATAAGTGTATTTAATGTTTTGGACTGTTCACAAAACAAATTTGCTCTATAACCCCAATTCCAAAAAAGTTGGGACGCTGTATAAACTGTAAAGAAAAACAGAATGTGATGATTTGCAAATCATGGAAACCCGATATTTCATTGAAAATAATACAAAGACAACATATCAAATGTTGAAAGTGAGAAATGTTATTGTTTTTTGAAAAATATATGCTCATTTTGAATTTGATGTCAGCAACACAGTTCAAAATAGTTGGGACAGGGGCATGTTTACCACTGTGTTGCATCACCTCTACTTTTAACAACACTCTGTAAATGTTTGGGAACTGAGGAGACCAATTGCTGTAGTTTTGAAAGAGAAATATTGTTCTGTTTTTGCCTGATATACAATTTGAGTTGCTCAAGAGTTCGGGGTCTCCTTTGTCATATTCTGCACTTTAAATTGTGCCAAATGTTTTAAATGGGAGACAGGTCTGGACTGCAGGCAGGCCATTTTAGCACCTGGACTCTTTTACTATAGAGCCATGCAGTTTTAATATGTGCAGAGAGCAGTTTGGTTTTGTCTTGTTGAAAGAAGGAAGACTTTCCCTGAAAAAGATTTTGTCTGGATGGCAGCATATTGCTCTGAAGCATGGATATATCATTTGGCATTAATGATGCCTTCCCAGATGTACAAGCTACCCATGTCATGTGCACTAATGCATCCTCACACCATCACAGATGCTGGCTTTTGAACTGTGCACTGATAACAAACCGGATGGTCCCTCTCCTCTTTAGCCTGGAGGACGTGGTGTCCATGATTTCCAAAAAGTATTTCTACTTTTGATTCATCAGACCTCGGAACAATTTTCCACTTTGCCTCAGTCCATCGTAAAAGAGCTCGGACCCAGAGAAGGTAGTGGTGTTTCTAGATATTGTTTATATCTGGTTTTAACTTGCATTTGTGGATGCAGTAATGAACTGTTTTCACAGACAATGGATTTTTGAAGTGTTCTTGAGCTCATACAGTAATTTCCACTACAGACACATGTCTGCTGTTAATGCAGTGTCTCCTGAGGGCCTGAAGATCACAGACATCCAATGTCAGTTTTCAGCCTTGTCTCTTGCACACAGAGATTTCTCCAGATTCTCTGAATCTTTTAATGATATTATGTACCATAGATGATGTGATCCCCAAATTCTTTGCAGTTTTACACTGAGGAACGTTATTCTTAAATTGTTGCACTTTTTGCCCACGCAGTCTTTCACAGAGCAGTGAACCCCTCCCCATCTTTTCGTCTGAGAGACTCCACCTCCCAGGGATGCTCTTTTTATATCCAATCATGTTACTGACCTGTTGCTGATTAACCCAATTAGGTTTTTTTAGCATTGCACAACTTTTTCTGTCTTTTGTTGTCCCTGACCCAACTTTTATGAAATGTGTTGCTGACATCAAATTGAAAATGAGCAATTTTTTTTCAAAAAACAAAAAACAAAAAAACAATACAATTTCTCAGTTTCAACATTTGATATGTTGTCTTTGTACTATTTTCAGTGAAATATAGGGTTTCCATGATTTGCAAATCTTCTGATTCTGTTTTTATTTATGTTTTACACAGTGTCCCAACCTTTTTTTGGAATTGGGGTTGCAATTTCTCCACCCTTTTCTCTTCCCTTAAATCTGAACAATATATTATCACATGCAATATCATATTATCAAATGTAGTACAACATAATATGAAAGCAAGAGACAATTTAACAGCAACAAATAAAAAAAAAAGTTGATGATGATAGATAAACAAGAAGATTGCAAGCACTGAAATAACAGTGAATAGGAGCCTAGTATATCATCAGTACAAATAGTCCTAATTGTAATTATCACATTAAAGACTGCAGATTTGGTTTCATTTGTCAACATGGCTTCTTAAATTATTAAAGGCTTGATCCAGCACATTGTTTTACTTTGCATCGCTATTATTATGCATTCTATTATTTTTAATAGAATGTATTGATTATATTATCATTTAATACTGCATAAATATTATATAATTCTTTTGTCAGTATATTTACAACCCCAAACATGAATTTCAGTATTGAACTTAATACTACTCCTAGTCTGAATTGAAGAAAAATGTGTGCAAGAAAAATGGGCTTAAGTTCAGGGTCAGAATTGTGCATAAAAAGGACATCAATATTTTACTCCAACGTTACCTTGTATGCATAACTCTTGCACAATATCTGAAAAGTTATGCCTGAGATCTGAATGTTGAAGTGCACAGTGTAATCTTAACTCAATGCTGAATATGTCTTTCAAAGCCTTGATTCATGGGCAAGTTCAACAGTGAGAAATACAGACCATTGATTGAAAACAGTGAAAATATTTACAAGATCCTGTTTATGCGTACCAGTGATATGCATCAGGAAATGTAAAAAAAAAAAAGTTCTGATTAATTAATAAATTTCAGTCACGAATCAATGTCAGATCCAGGGTGGTTTAACAGCCATTTGATGTCTGTTATGATGTTGATTAGATAAAAAGGCTTATTCATACACATGCATGCCTACATCAAATAGTAGTTTTCGTATGAAGCAAGCACATGCCGAATTATCAGTCAAACAGTGACTACATGCTGGCAGTGACAGCACACGGACATTGCTGAGTGAGGAAAAGCAGCCTCTGAAGAGCACTGTTTACACAGGAAGAAAAAAAAAAAGTCCTGTTGAAAAATGTTCTTCTGAAGTCTCTCTGTCATCCCAGAAAACATAAGACAGTGGATAATGCCATGGTGGATTTTTCCATTACCAGAGGTATCTAGCAGACAGCTAGGATGTAGTGAAGATTAATGGTGGTGGCGAAAAATAAATATATAAGCGAAAAAGCCTTCTGTGAGTTTAGTCAGAAGGTCGGCAATGTCTGAGACCTTCGAGAGCAATCCTCTTGAACACGGAATGTTTTGAGGTGGCAGGAAGGCCAGTCAGATTATTCTCCTGTGTAAGCAGTACTACCTGGAGAGAGAGGCTGAAAAATCTCAGGCCTGCTGATGCCATGCTTTCTGTCTTAAATAATCTTAACTGAGAAAAGTTGAGAAAAAGCGCGGAAATTTTTGTTGTGACATCCCTGTCATCTCTGACATTTATGCTTTAATATTTCACATCATAAATGACTAATAGAATGGTGTGATGAAATAATTCAAATAATATTTTCACTATTTATGAAACAAACATCCAACAGAACTTTTCGTCTCATCTCATTATCTCTAGCCACTTTATTCTGTTCTACAGGGTCGCAGGCAAGCTGGAGCCTATCCCAGCTGACTACGGGCGAAAGGCGGGGTACATCCTGGACAAGTCGCCAGGTCATCACAGGGCTGACACATAGACACAGACAACCAATCACACTCACATTCACACCTACGGTCAATTTAGAGTCACCAGTTAACCTAACCTGCATGTCATTGGACTGTAGGGGAAACCGGAGCACCCGGAGGAAACCCACGCGGACACGGGGAGAACATGCAAACTCCACACAGAAAGGCCCTCGCCGGCCACGGGGCTCGAACCCGGACCTTCTTGCTGTGAGTCGACAGCGCTAACCACTACACCACCGTGCCGCCTTATTTATTTATTTTTTACGAAATGGTACTAACATGTCAGTTATGTAACAGGATGTTATGAAACTGATTATCAGAATGATGTTGCCAAACTGATGCATGTCTCAGGGAAATACTTGCAGATATTTGAAAGCATAGAAGTGAATATTTAACAGTTATTCCATGAAATCAAGTCGTACATGAGCTGATAGCTGACGAGGCATGTAGCACCGAGTTGGCTATAAGCCATGTATGACGAGATTGAGCAGAGTAATTGTTTTATTCAATCCACATTCACTGGATTTTGAGAAAAAGAGTGTTTTCATTTTTATTTTTTGCAAATTCGATAAATAAAAACTTTATACAAAATGTCTGACAAAATAACTTCCGCTGAGACGGACTTCTTAAAAACCTATCGATGGCAGCACAAATTGACTTTAGTGCTGTTTTTTTTTTTTTTGTACAAAGTGCTGTCTTGCTGTCGTGCTGAGGTATAGAACAGTTTTAGACATTTATTTAATTCTTCCTTGGACATTTCAGTTCTGTAATTTTCAAACTTCTTTGAGCTTCTGAACCAGTCTAAAAAAATTCAACAAATTGTAACGCTTAAAGAAGAAGAATGCAAACAAACCAGCGAAATGACAGGAGCAATTTGTGAAAAAATGCAATAATAATAATAATGGTGGCACAGTGGTTAGCACGGTCGCCTCACAGCAAGAAGGTTCTGGGTTCGAACCCAGCGGCCGGCGAGGACCTTTCTGTGTGGAGTTTGCATGTTCTCCTCGTGTCTGCATGGGTTTCCTCTGGTGCTCCGGTTTCCCCCACAGTCTAAAGACATGCAGTTAGGTTGATGTGGGCAGCCTTGGGCTGAGGTGCCCTTAAGCAAGGTACCGAACCCCTGACTGCTCCCTGGGTGCTCTGGTGTGGCTGCCCACTGCTCTGAGTGTGTGCGTGTGTTCACTGCTTCAGATGGGTTAAATGTAGAGGATGAATTTCACTGTGCTTGAAGTGTGCATGTGATGAATAAAGGGTTCTTATAATAATAACTCTTCCAAAATAAAAAAGGTACATTCTTATCATCAAATACTTTCATTCTATATTTTGTTGCTTTTTTTTTGTATTTTTGGGGTTTTGTTTTTGAGGGGACTTTTTATTTCATCCTCAGTTGGTTGAGCAACTCACTCCGCCATTTTGTTTTTCTCTACTTATGGTATATGAGCTGATACCCTAGTAGTAGAGTAGCCAATCAGAGTGCATGTTGCTCATATTCAGTGAATGTGGATGTAATAATTTAATATATATTAGTTATCTAGTTATGTCCACATTTGCAAAATAAATAAATTAATTAAATAATAATAATAATAATCTCATCTCATTATCTCTAGCCACTTTATCCTGTTCTACAGGGTCACAGGCAAGCTGGAGCCTATCCCAGCTGACTACGGGCGAAAGGCGGGGTACACCCTGGACAAGTCTCATCTCATCTCATCTCATCTCATTATCTCTAGCCGCTTTATCCTTCTACAGGGTCGCAGGCAAGCTGGAGCCTATCCCAGCTGACTACGGGCGAAAGGCGGGGTACACCCTGGACAAGTCTCATCTCATCTCATCTCATCTCATTATCTCTAGCCGCTTTATCCTTCTACAGGGTCGCAGGCAAGCTGGAGCCTATCCCAGCTGACTACGGGCGAAAGGCGGGGTACACCCTGGACAAGTCAATAATAATAATAATAATAGTAATAATAATAATAATAATTCCAGGACTCTTCACTGTTACATGCTTTTCAATATACTGGAAGGAAGGAAGGAAGGAAGGAAGGAAGGAAGGAAGGAAGGAATTTCAGCAGTGACTCATGTCAAGATTGCTTGTGATTTAGTAGGGTGTGTTTTTTAATCATTTTTCATTTTTTTTAACATGGAAACACCTCATTCTGATGCATCTACCTAACTTACAATACTTCAGCCTCAATCTATATATCTCTAATTGCTATTTTCCTTTCCTTTTCCCCTTCTCCCTTTTTTTTAAATCAAGGATGTCATGAGAAAACTCAAGACTTTTTTTTTCCCCTGTTATTCTGACTTTGTTCAGTCTGTTAATCTGAAGTTTACACTCCTTAGTGCTATGGGTAGTCAAAGAGCAGACAAACACGCAGCTCTTAATCAAGGAAATGCTGGTCAGACCGAGGATTCATTAACAAAGGCTCAACAAGAGTCTGATTAGCCTAGCGGAGCTCCCAGAGGAGCAGTGGGAAGAAGAAAGCTTAATCCCTGAGCTATAGACGTACTGGGGCTGCACTGAACCCTGCTAGCAAATGAGACTGAGCATATTTATGGTTTTTCTTTTAGCTCCTAATATAGTATAAGTTTTTAGGCCAGTTTCTAAAGCAACCTTTATAAAGGAAGCTGGGCAAAGAGTTTGTACATATTACACACAGAAGTGCTGATCAGCTCCTGGGAGATTTCCCTTCTGTAAAAAAAGGAAACTCATAACACCTTCCCAGAGAGGTGTCACAGAGGTACGATCTCCAGTGTAGCACTGTTACTGCACCTTGAAAAGATTAAAGCTTGTCTAATGATGTGAAAAAGTGAACATGTTCATTAAAAGGCTGCACCCTGGTGCTCTCGCTGTCTGCTTCCTGATCTCTTTCTCTCTAGTTTCTCAAACATTTACCTTTCACTGAAAAATTATGTATAGCTGTTTTTATTTCCCCTAGCCTTTAAAGCATATTTAACTTAGTAAATTGATGTCAGCAGGATCAAAAGGATGGAGTATACAGTGAATATGTGGATGATTTGATTTACATCAACAAGAGCATGACATCTATATAAAGCCTTGATAATAACTGAGATACATAATAATGTCTAAAATTTCAACTGTGATAAAGATTGAACTTTCACATCGAAAATTTGAAGTACACTGGTTTATTCTGACATCAGATGGTGTTATGACACTTTCTAGGTTGCTTTATTCCTGAGTTACTTAGGTTATGTTTTCGCCTCCATTTGTTTGTTTGTCTGTTCTCAATATAACGCGAAAAGTACTGAAAGGATTTGGATGAAATTTTGATGAAAGATGAGCCATGAGCCAAGGAACAATTGATTAGATTTTGATGCAAATCTGAATTTATGGCTTGGTGGAGGTATGCACTCTACTGAGTGCCCTTCTAGTTTTCGAATGTCATGACATCTGATTTTGGATGAGTGGCATACAGGGTCTTGCAAAAGTATTCATCCCGTGGTGTTTGTCCTGTTTTGTCGCATTACAAGCTGGAATTAAATTTTTTTTTTGGGGGGGGGGTTAGCACCATTTGATTTACACAACATGCATACCACTTTAAAGGTGCAAATTGTTTCTTTTTTTGCGACACAAACAATAAGGAAGACAAAACACACACACAAAAAAACCCCCACAACGCATCAACCAGGGGTGGCATGGTGGTGTAGTGGTTAGCACTGTCGCCTTACAGCAAGAAGTTTCTAGGTTCGAGCCCAGTGGCCAATAGGGGCCTTTCTGTATGGAGTTTGCATGTTCTCCCTGTGTCTGCATGGGCTTCCTCCGGGTGCTCTGGTTTCCCTTACATGCAGATTAGGCTAATTGCTGGCTCTAAATTGACCGTGAGTGTGAATGGTTGTTTGTCTCTATGTGTCTGCCCTGTGATGACCTAGTGACTAGTCCAGGATATATATATATATATATATATATATATATATTATCTCTAGCTGCTTTATCCTGTTCTACAGGGTCGCAGGCAAGCTGGAGCCTATCCCAGCTGACTACGGGTGAGAGGCAGGGTACACCCTGGACAAGTCACCAGGTCATCGCAGGGCTGACACATAGACACAGACAACCATTCACACTCACATTCACACCTACGGTCAATTTAGACTCACCAGTTAACCTAACCTGCATGTCTTTGGACTGTGGGGGAAACCGGAGCACCCGGAGGAAACCCACGCGGACACGGGGAGAACATGCAAACATGCAAACTCCACACAGAAAGGCCCTCGTTGGCCACGGGGCTGGAACCCGGACCTTCTTGCTGTGAGGCGACAGCGCTAACCACTACACCACTGTGCCGCCCATATATATATATATATATATATATATATATATATATATATATATATATATATATATATCCCAACTTTGAACATCCCAGGGAGCACCATTAAATCCATTATAGCCAAATGGAAAGAATATGGCACCACTACAAACCTCACAAGAGAAAGCTGCCCATCAAAACTCACAGACCGGGCAAGGAGGGCATTAATCAGAGATGCAACAAAGACACCAAAGATAATTCTGAAGGAGCTGCAAAGATCCACAGTGGAAATGGGAGTATCTGTCCATAGGACCACTTTAAACCATACACTCCACAGAGTGGGGCTTTATGGAAGAGTGGCCAGAGAAAAGCTATTGCTTAAAGAAAAAAAAAGAAAAATACATTTGGAGTTTGCCCAACAGCATGTGACAGACTCCCCAAACACATAGAAGAAGATTATCTGGTCAGATGAGACTAAAATTGAACTTTTTGGCCATCATGGGAAATGCCATGTGTGGTGCAAACCCAACACCCTGAGAACACCATCCCTACAGTGAAGCATGGTGGTGGCAGCATCATGCTGTGGGATATTTTTTATCTGCAGGGACAGGAAAGCTGGTCAGGACTGAAAGAAAGATGGGATGGCATTAAATACAGGGCAATTCTGGAGGAAAACCTGTTTGAGTCAGCCAGAGGTTTGAAACTGGGACAAAGGTTCACGTTCCAGCAGGACAATGATCCTAAACATACTGCTAAAGCTACTTTGGAGTGGTTTAAAGGGAAACATTTAAATGTCTTGGAATGGCCTAATCAAAGCCCAGACCTCAATCCAATTGAGAATCTGTGCATAACTTGAAGACTGTTGTACACCAATGTAACCCATCTAACTTGAAGGAGTTGGAGCAGTTTTGCCATGAGGAATGGGCAAAAATCTCAGTGGCTAGATGTGATAAGCTAATAGAGACATACCCCAAGAGACTTGCAGCTGTAATGGCAGCAAAAGGTGGTTTTACAAAGTATTGACTTTGGGGGGTGAATACCTATGCACACTCTAGATCTCTTTTTTTTTCATCTTAATTGTTATCTTTCTTCCAAAAGATGCAGTGATGGAAAGAATGCAAAAATACACTAACATGAGTCAAATAATCCTAATATAGTAATAATTCACTTGAGCAAAAGTAGAAGTATGGATCAGGAGATTATTCTAAAGTAAGAGTAAATAATTCATTTGTTGAAAAAATTACTAATTACTTTACAAATTACTTTTTAACACAACTAATCATTCCATTATTACAAACTAAATTGTTCTATTTTCTTTTCTTAAATTAATTAACCAATTTGGCTATTCTGAAGTGAACACCACCTCCATTATGAACAGTAGTTTATATGACTAAAGGCAATGTTTGCTGGTTAGCCAACTTAGCCAAATTCTGTTGGGGTTTCATTAGCAGGCTAGGATTGTTAGCTAGGTCATGCTAATTCCGCCCTGTGATGACCTGGCGATTTGTCCAGGGTGTACCCCGCCTTTCACCCGTAGTCAGCTGGGATAGGCTCCAGCTTGCCTGCGACCCTGTAGAACAGGATAAAGCAGCTAGAGATAATGAGATGAGAGGAGATGTTAATTCCTACAGTATATGTTTCAAGTTAGCTATCAAGCAAAGATGCTCTTTACACATCATCCTGTGAGTTCTATATATAGCCTGTAGCTGCATTTAGATATATTTAACACAACAGGCAATTGTTACCAAACATCACAAGTTGAATACAGAGCTTTCAAACTGTAAAACCTCAAAAGATCTGGCTATGTACCTGTATGTGTTTACACAGATTGGATGCTGAGCTGTGAATTATCGCTACAGATTGTGGCTCGCATGATTTGCAGGTCATTAACACACCTTCTCCCTCGAGCATGTATGTTCATCTGTTCATATGTTTATCAATATCTAGCAGACATTGCTGCTGGTGACTAAAGCATTTGGTACCTGAAAAGTTTGGCAGGAACCAGTGTTATTTTTATTGGGTCTAAATTAATGATACAGGAGAGTTAAATCTTTTATTTTTCATAAACTTTCCACTGGGAGGACAGGCATGATATGTCACATCAGCTCAGGTACCAGGATTTGATTGATGATGCCCTAATAAAAGGCTGACACATTGCACTTTTCTCAATTGAACTAGTGTGCAGAGGATTTCCTGCAATTCTTGGGTTTCACTTGACGTCACATCCACCTCATTAGTTATTCAAAACTTTAGCTGGTGGTCTACCAAAGCTCAGTTGACAAAGCGTTTGTACAGAGAAGGTGCATTACTCGCATGAAAAATGCCTTAGCTTGTATTGTTTTAGGTTGTTTGAATCGATCAAACCATGAAACTGATGAAAATTTCTTTAGGATTCTCTGTGAACTAATATAAAAGGGTGAACGAACACAGGCTTTCACAAAAAGATGTCGAGAAAGGTGGCTTTTGAACCTCTCAGTGAAATCGAAGGGAGCTGAGTCGCAGCATGCTCAAGTTTGCAGTGATCACACTTGGTGAAAGGTTTGTATATCCCTCTCAGCTATGTCCTTACTGTTTTCCAAGTACTTTTCTTGCTATGTGTCATTATTTTACCGGACTTTTTTTAGCCACGAAGCGCTAAAGTCCACAGCTGTTTCTTTGTTTACGCCTCACTCAATGGCCGCCATATTGAAAACAATGCAAGTCTCACTTTCTTTAACAGGGTGTCCTAGCGGTCTTTTCAACGAGTCTTTCAGCAAGTGCACGTGATCAAAACAACCACAAATAATAAAGTCCATATGCATGAAGGTTGCGACAAAATTCTTACCCAGCCGTACAGTTACAATGCGCCATGATCGCTTGTCCGTCTTGTTTAACTAAGATCCAGGTCTTTAAAGGGGTTTCTGATGATCTTTGTGAATGATTTACCTGAGAGATAAGAGCCAACACAAATGAGAATCAAGCCAACTGTTGTTTGTTTACACTTCAACTTGCAGCGCTTCGTTGTAAAGATGTGGACAAAAAGCTTTAAAAAAACATACTTGCACGGGCAAAAACAATACAGGATTAATTCGGCAGTGACTTGATACCGAGGTCCTTTACCCAGCCACGTACAAAAAAAGTTGTAAGCCTCCATACTCTTCCATGCTTTCGTCTGTTTTGCAGTGTAGAAGGATGTCTGCAACACCAGATAGTTCGAGATGTCGGGGAACTCGACTGAAGAGTAGTTTTCGAGATCATATGACAAATCCTTCTTTCCCAGACTGTAGAGGTCAATTCCATTGCACATAGCAATCTTCTGAATATATGTAAAGCGAGCAGTGGCTTCTAGATTACGAGCGTACTCTGATAAGTTATCGCTAGTTGTTTGCACCACGGCAGTTATTTTGGTTTGCTAGACCACCAGCTGTTTTACCAGAAATGAAATCGCTAAAAATATCACGTGACTGAAACCCAAGAATGTCAGTGAACTACTTTCTGTACCCAAAGTGAAGAAAGCTACCAAGGAAACTGGAGCAGCTGATGAGACCTGCTCAAGGTGAATTTGGCTCACAAAGTCCCACAGCTGGAACACTTCTGCAGGTGAAGGCTAATTTAAGCTGGTGACCCTGAGATACCTGAAGCTGATGATGCAGAAGGAACCCAAACAATGCTCACAGTCTGTCAGTTACTACAGAACAGAAAGACACAAGAGAAGAATTCTACAGCACATTAGCTTGTCCCATCAGTGTCTGCTTGTAGAAAAGCATATTAGTGTTTAATTCACATGTAAACATAAAGATTTAATTATGGTCAATTTACAATGTGCTCAAGTGCCACCATAATAAGAATATATAGTACTGTGTAAAAGTCTCAGACATGTAAAGAAATGCTGTAGACCAAAAATGACTTAAAGCATAATGAAATTAATTGCTTCAACATTAAAAAATACTATAAACAGCAGTCAACCATAATAAATGAAACAAAGTCAATATTTACAAAAAAAAATAGTAGTCTCAGGTACAGTGGTGCTTGAAAGTTTGTGAACCCTTTAGAATTTTCTATATTGCTGCATAAATATGACCTAAAACATCATCAGATTTTCACACAAGTCCTAAAAGTAGATAAAGAGAACCCAGTTAAACAAATGAGACAAAAATATTATACTTGGTCATTTATTTATTGAGGAAAATGATCCAATATTACATATCTGTGAGTGGCAAAAGTATGTGAACCTTTGCTTTCAGTATCTGGTGTGACCCCCTTGTGCAGCAATAACTGCAACTAAACGTTTGCGGTAACTGTTGATCAGTCCTGCACACCAGCTTGGAGGAATTTTAGCCCATTCCTCCGTACAGAACAGCTTCAACTCTGGGATGTTGGTGGGTTTCCTCACATGAACTGATCGCTTCAGGTCCTTCCACAACATTTCCATTGGATTAAGGTCAGGACTTTGACTTGGCCATTCCAAAACATTCACTTTATTCTTCTTTAACCATTCTTTGGTAGAACGACTTGTGTGCTTAGGGTCGTTGTCTGGCTGCATGACCCACCTTCTCTTGAGATTCAGTTCATGGACAGATGTCCTGACATTTTCCTTTAGAATTTGCTGGTATAATACAGAATTCATTGTTCCATCAATGATGGCAAGCCGTCCTGGCCCAGATGCAGCAAAACAGGCCCAAACCATGATACTACCACCACCATGTTTCACAGATGGGATAAGGTTCTTATGTTGGAATGCAGTGTTTTCCTTTCTCCAAACATAATGCTTCTCATTGAAACCAAAAAGTTCTATTTAGTCTCATCCGTCCACAAAACATGTTTCCAACTTTCTGGCTTGTCCACGTGATCTTTAGCAAACTGCAAATGAGTAGCAATGTTGTTTTTGGAGAGCAGTGGCTTTCTCCTTGCAACCCTGCCATGCACACCATTGTTGCTCAGTGTTCTCCTGATGGTGGACTCATGAACATTAACATTAGCCAATGTGAGAGGGGCCTTCAGTTGCTTAGAAGTTACCCTGGGGTCTTTTGTGACCTTGCCGACTATTACACGCCTTGCTCTTGGAGTGATCTTTGTTGGTCGACCACTCCTGGGGAGGGTAACAATGGTCTTGAATTTCCTCCATTTGTACACAATCTGTCTGACTGTGGACTGGTGGAGTCCAAACTCTTTAGAGATGGTTTTGCAACCTTTTCCAGCCTGATGAGCATCAGCAATGCTTTTTCTGAGGTCCTCAGAAATCTCCTTTGTTCATGCCATGATACACTTCCACAAACATGTGTTGTGAAGATCAGACTTTGATAGATCCCTGTTCTTTAAATAAAACAGGGTGCCCACTCACACCTGATTGTCATCCCATTGATTGAAAACACCTGACTCTAATTTCACCTTCAAATTAACTGCTAATCCTAGAGGTTCACATACTTTTGCCACTCACAGATATGTAATATTGGATCATTTTCCTCAATACATAAATGACCAAGTATAATATTTTTGTCTCATTTGTTTAACTGGGTTCTCTTTATCTACTTTTAGGACTTGTGTGAAAATCTGATGATGTTTTAGGTCATATTTATGCAGCAATATAGAAAATTCTAAAGGGTTCACAAACTTTCAAGCACCACTGTATGTCAGCCCTGTGATAACCTGGCGACTTGTCCAGGGTGTACCCCGCATCTTGCCCATAGTCAGCTGAGATAGGCTCCAGCTTGCCTACGACCCTGTAGGACAGGATAAGTGGATGGATGGATGGATGGATGGATAGTCTCAGGTACAATGAGTGCAGTTTTATAAGGAAATGAGCTGTAGGTTTTTCTGAGCATCTTACAGAACCAGCCACAGTGCTTCTGGACACTTTGACTGTCACATTTGCTTCTTAATTTTGCACCAAAACTCAGTAGCCTTCATTATGTTTTCTTTTTTTAATCTGAAAAGTCTGTCATGACACTGTAATGACTGAGGTATATATTTCCCTGGCCTCTATTTGGTGGACTTTATTTGTTTGTTTGTTTGTTTGTTCCCTATAACTGTAAAGCGACTTTGGGTTTTGTGAAAGGCGCTATATAAATTGAAATTATTATTATTATTATTATTATTATTATTATTATTATTATTATTATTTCCTGTCACTAAATTGGAGTAAATTGGGTATTTTGTTTGTTTCTTTCTATCTTTTTTTACATCATGTCATGTTATCGCTATTATACAACTCTGAGCTTAACTTCTGAAGTTATACGGTACGGCTACCATAAATCTGTACCATAATATAGCCTGGAAAGTGTGATAACAAAGCTGGGTCATCAAAAAATCTGAAAGTGAATAAATAAGTAAATTTATTTATTAGTAGTAAATAGTCCAACAGTGAAAATCCCATTGGAGTTCTGGAAAACATCCAAACAAACAAAGAAGGCAATGAAACTAACAAATAATTAAATTTTTCTCGCAATAATATACTTTAACACCTAAAACATAAATATGTTTTACCTAACAGACAAGGGAATGTTTTATTTAATTTCGAACATTGTCTTGGCACTCTTCTTTTAAATGTTGTACAAGGAGTCAATTTAACAATCATGGTAGTAAAAAAAAAATAATCAGTCAACATAATGTCTAAAACTACACTAGCCAAGTATGATTTTCTCACACAATTAATGTCACTTGGTTAGCTTTCACTGTTAAACAAACAAACAAAAAACACCCCTATAGATTTTTTCCCGGTAATTTACTGCCAATTTGGGTTGCTGGATGAGTACTGTGAAATTTACAGTAAACAACCATAAAGCATCCATCTATTCATCCAGTCATTCATTAACTATACCGTTTATCCATCAGGGTCATGGTGAAGCTGGATCCAATCCCAACTGACTTCAGGCGAAAGGTGGTGCACACTCTGGGCAGGTCTCCAATCTATCACAGGGCTAACACAGAAATGAACAACCATTTACACTCACATTCACACCTATGGGCAATTTTGAGCAGTCAGTTGACTTAATCTGCATGCCTTTGGAGTGTCAGAGGAAACCAGAGCGCCCAGAGGAAACCCACACAGTCATGTGGAGAACATGCAAACTCCACACTGAAAAGGCCTCAATTGGTCACGAAGTTCAAACCCAGAACCTCACTGCTGTGAGATGACAGTGCTAACCACATGCACTTGTGATATGGACCAATTCAGTTTATTATCACATATCGTCTGTGATTCTTCTGCTCAGTCATCTCATCATGAAAACAGGCAAAAGTGCTTGCACGCACTGTACAGACAGAGTTGAAAATGTTTAAATGGTCTAAAACAAAGACAATTAATCCAACAGGACAGAAGTGAGTGAATGAATCAGTGATTATTTCCCCACTGATGTTAGTGTGAACAGATCAGTGGAGTGGAGCTCATGTTTAAGTGACATTTAGCTCAGGTGATAAGACAGACACTGGCGCAAATAGTGCTGATATTCACATTCTTGACCAATATGAATATTATTTTGTCTTCCCAGGCCACTCCACAAATAGGTTTATGTAGGTTTATCATAGTTATCAGGAATGGCTTGTGTAAGTGTCATGTAGCCCTGTGGTCACCATTCTTAAGTTTAGGGCAGTGGGCATGTGCCATCCTTGACTGCCACGCAATGGAGTAGTAAGGCATCTCCTTCCTTCCACAAGTCTGGGGTGGTGCCTTGAGCAAGCACAAGCAACCCCTTGCTTCCCCTGGTCAGAATTATGACTGAAGACTGGGCTTGGCAGACTGCACAGAGGAGACCACCACCTGGTGGTTCAGTGGGTGGGAAGACAGACCCAGCAAAGCATTTGTGGAGTGTGATCAGGGCACAGTGCAACACATAGAACACTGTTGGACATCCACTGCATCCCAACCTAGCTCCAGCAGTCTTGATTCTGTCTTGACCCTGGACCCAATTAGGTTGGGATAAGAGAGTGAGGCTGACGGCTGTACAACTCTCCCTCATTCTAATCCAAGTCACATGCAAATCATAGCTTCAAATTCAAGTCCTGTGGTAATGGACAAGGGGCAAAGCAGCAGGTGCGGAAACACTGGAAGCTGTAGTCATGAACCTGCACATAGGCAGCTCAGGGCATAGAGTCACTCTCTGCTGGAAGGACACAGCAGCAGGGTTCAGCAGCCCCCTGGGTGTCTAAGCAGCCCTGTTTAGGATTTGCTCTGCTCACCTCCATGGAGGAAGGGGCTAGAAAAGGTGCCCCAAACATAGCTTGCTTTACCTCACCCTGGCCAGCACATTGCGGCAAGCGGGGATCTCTCTCAGTGGTCAAAATACAACAAAAAGATAGTGAAGGTACTCAATCTTGGCATGTGGAATATCAACATGCAGGTATACCTTCAAAGCCCGGATTGGCCTCATCATTCACCTCCGGACCCACAACCGCCACCCATCAAATTGAAGTCATGGTCATCCTCGACCCCAAAGGATGAACATCATCATCCTTAAGTAATATATTACTATACCACAAAAAATAATAACAATTGAGAGTTAAAACTGGCGGCACGGTGGTGTAGTGGTTAGCGCTGTCGCCTCACAGCAAGAAGGTCCTGGGTTCGAGCCCCGGGGCCGGCGAGGGCCTTTCTGTGTGGAGTTTGCATGTTCTCCCCGTGTCCGCGTGGGTTTCCTCCGGGTACTCCGGTTTCCCCCACAGTCCAAAGACATGCAGGTTAGGTTAACTGGTGACTCTAAAATTGACCGTAGGTGTGAGTGTGAATGGTTGTCTGTGTCTATGTGTCAGCCCTGTGATGACCTGGCGACTTGTCCAGGGTGTACCCCGCCTTTCGCCCGTAGTCAGCTGGGATAGGCTCCAGCTTGCCTGCGACCCTGTAGAAGGATAAAGCGGCTTGAGATAATGAGATGAGTTAAAACTGCTGTCAGATTTACTATCAGACTCTAAAGTCAAAGAAAGTAAAGTCAGACTCAAAGTTTCAGGAAAATAAATTATAATTTACACACTGAAGCTGCAGAAACGAACCAAGATCAAGAGTCATAAATGTTGAATTAATGTTTCTGCAAATGTTTCGGGGTTTTTTTTATTTTATTTTATTTTTTTTTTACTGTTGGGAAAACTACAGAGGGAAAAGTTTGAAGTTATTACATGCACTTAAGAAAATAAGAAAAAAAAAAACTACTGCATCCTCCCTGTGCTTTAAGTAGTAATACTGCGAAAAACTCAATTTTACAATAATCCACAGTACCTGGGGTGACGTGATAGACATGGTCCTCTAATCCTCTTTGCTTTTCTTGAGAATTAAAAGCAATTTAACAAATAAAGTGCAAATACATGGCAACCTGAAAGAGACTTTGGTGGGGGGACATTAAATTTGAAGTTGTTGACTTTTGTAACTATTGCAGCTAAACCCCCTGTAATGTCATCTTATTTGTTAGGGAGGTATTCAGACATGTGTATAAGTTAATCTCTGTGTTTAATTACTCCCTGGTGATCGAGTCTCTTTGGGTTCGGGACTCAGCAATGGAGCCGTTTCTCATCTCAGCTGTATGTTATGTCAGGTTGTAGCACACTGCGAGCACTTAAACCTCGTCTCACTCCCCCATGGAGAGCCACGGAGGGTACACTTGATTGAAGTCTTAAAGTGGTCCGAGGAATAAATAAGCTTGACATTGTGACATTATTCTTAAGTCTTGACAGCTTAAGCAAACACTTGGGCAGGCGTGATTAATTAAAACATGCAGCACTCAGCGTCAGGGGATTAATTTTCAGAATTTAGCAGTGTGAAGCCGTTACTGCCGTGTCATGTTTCTTCATCTCTCCACTTTAAAGAGAAGTTTGTGTCAAATCAAACCAAATTAAAGACACAGTTCAAGCAGATGGTCATCTTAAACCCTGCAAAATCACAACTTCCTCTCATCAGTGCAAATTTGTAAGAAGAGCTCAAATCAAGGTTATTGTAATCTTTTGGGAGGGAAAAATGATCATGCCTTCAGGACTAACATATAAATGTTTAACTATTTGACCCTCTCTGCGTTCATTAAAAATTAGCATAAGGTCATTCAATCTTCACTAAGCACTTTATCCTGGTCAGGGTTGTGATGGATCTGGAGTCTATCCTCGGAAACCTAGGTGTGAGGACAGAATACACCTTGGATAAGGCATCAGTCCATGTGCACACACATTCATTTAGCATAGCCAATCCACCTACCATCATATTTTGTGAAGGTGGGAGAAATCACCATGCTACCATGATCAAAGCTGTCTCTGTAAGACTGCACTCAAGTTTGGTTTTAGTCCAAAGAATGAATCATGTCTGTTACTCATAGCAAATATATGTAATTATATCATTAATCTTGTGCTGTTGCCTAAATATGTTGCAAAGTCCTTCCCATGCCACAAGGCACATCAGGCAGCACCGATCTCCATTTCAGTAGCCCTCAGCCTCTTGCCTCTCACATAACTAGGGATACGGGGGGGTCCCTCGGGTATCCACGAGAGTTTGACTCCCTACTCACATCTGTATTGCAGCATGCCTTGCTAGATGGCAGTAGGTACCATTTTTATGATGGTTTTTGGTACAATCCAACCATGAGCACTGTAGAACTCACAACCTCCTGCTCAAGAGGCAGACACATACTAACCACTATGCCAACTCACAGTATAAATATGCTGCACATGTGATATATTCCTTGATTTGTTTAAACATCTAAATAAGATGCCTGAATAAAATCATCATCAATGTAAAAAAAATGTAAATAAATAATTGATTCATAATCAGGGACATATCCTCTACTCAATTTTAGTAACCCAATATCAGGACGAGTTAATATACATGGAAATTCAAAACTAGAAGAGGGAAAACAAGTCGTTAATGTGGTGTAATCATGTAAGATTTTTTTCACTGTACATTTTTTTTTTCTCCAGTAGTGGTGCATGTGTTTGGGTTTGACAGAGATAGAAAAATAATGAACAGATATAGAGCAGCTGCTACAATTATCGACAGTCCATAATTATTGACACCTTTTCAGATTTACCAGTTAAAAAACAATTTTACAAAGGTGAGTTTCAATTACAACAGTTATTATTGGTTAATTAATCAACCGGAAGACCCGCCTCACCCTTTGATCTTGTTGTTTGATGGTACAGCTCATTACCTGAGATGGAATTTTTTTCAGCACGATCAGTAATTTGAGGAAAACCTGGATGTTATCATAGCAGGTAAGCATGGTGGAAAGATCATGGACATCTCATCTCATCTCATTATCTCTAGCCACTTTATCCTTCTACAGGGTCGCAGGCAAGCTGGAGCCTATCCCAGCTGACTACGGGCGAAAGGCGGGGTACACCCTGGACAAGTCGCCAGGTCATCACAGGGCCGACACATAGACACAGACAACCATTCACACTCACATTCACACCTACGGTCAATTTAGAGTCACCAGTTAACCTAACCTGTATGTCTTTGGACTGTGGGGGAAACCGGAGCACCCGGAGGAAACCCACGTGGACACAGGGAGAACATGCAAACTCTGCACAGAAAGGCCCTCGCCGGCCACGGGGCTCGAACCTGGACCTTCTTGCTGTGAGGCGACAGTGCTAACCACTACACCACCGTGCCGCCGATCATGGACATGTTTTTACTAATCAAATTCACTGATATTCCTTTATTTCTTATTTTTTCATTTGACAGTTGTCATTTTGTATCTAAACATGCATTTGAAAAGTCACATGAGGTGTCGATAATAGTGATCACTTTCACCGGTGTCCACCATTATCGACACCCTGTGGAATTAAGGGACATTTACAGCTGTTATGGATTGATCTTTGTGTAACATTATTGAAGTAAATGAAGTACTTTAAAAAATAAAAGTGCTGGGATGTATAATATATTGTTTTTCCTGATTCATAACAGAATGGAATGTTTATAGAGTATTTGGAATTCTATTGCAATAAATAGAATTAGACCAGAATTAAATTCCTAGCATATAAAAAATAAAAAAATACATGCTTGAAATATTCAGATTTTTCTATTCCATTCAGAAAATATTTATTTTTTTGCAGTTTGTTGTAAATATCTACCACATATTACAATATCAGTAGACATTTTATATTTTGGTTCTAGGAATGACATGTGACCTTTGACCTGGATTTTCATGTGGTTACAATGTCAATACTCTGTTGACATTTATTGGTAAACTACAAAACTAGAAATTAATACAAACAACAACAAATGTTTAACAAAATGTGATCTACAAAAATGCTTAGAAAGTGGGTAGAAAGTGGAACAAAATGATTTTCTGACAGGTTAAACATTATCAGTTCATTTGTTTACAAACATTAGAATTACTTCCGCATTTACATAAACACCGACATCCATATATTTATATAAAAGATATTTTGTAATAAATATAAGTCTATGTAAAACAAATTTTAAATAAAAACTGTGTTTTGTTAACTTAATACCACATACCAATCATTTATTTATTTATTTATTTATTTATTTATTTTTTATAACTAACCATCTGGATGTTGATAATTGTGGAACAGTGTTGATAATTGTGGACAAAGGTGTCAATAATTGTGGAACGGTGTCACATGATCTGATACACTAAGTAATTGGGAATTAACTCTTTTTTTTTTCCCAGTGGAAGTTTGAGTAATTATTCATGAATAATTTACGTGCTGAAAGTCTTTTCTACTTTTGCAATGGCTAAAAGATAATTAAAGGTCATAGGCAAGGGTCAGAGGTGGAACGTAGAATATCAACTTTTTTTTCTAGAAGAATGACCCAAAAAGCGAATTCAATCTTCCTGGTGTCTAATTTGCACCCTAAAATTGAATAAAACGATTAAAATATTTAACCGTGCAAGTTCCGAAGGTTTGTTTACATCTCTCTCACATGCACATTTACCGCCAGGGGACAGTCGTCGTGACATCATTCAAGGCAAACCGACTGGGAGCAGTTCTGTATTTACAGTACTTGCGAACCGAGCACACGTGTATGGACTTTGGTCGTGAGAGGTTGTGTAAAAGGTTTGAAAGCGATAGCGATTTTGAAGTAGGAACTCTCCAAATTGAATATCAAGAGGTAAAACTATATATGTATGAACCTATGGCCATTGCGAAGCCATAATGGATATAGGTAACGATTACTTGACAGTGCGCCAGTAGGCCACATTAGCCTGCCATCTGTGGTATTTCCCAGTGTCAATATATCGGGCCTGACATCTCATCTCGTCTATCAATGATTTTTTTTTCAACTACTGAGCATTTAAATGAAAAAGGTAAAAATGTTTACCTCCAATCTTCTCCTTTTTGCTTGAGCGTTGCTGGTCCATTTCTTCTTTGACTGCTTGATTTTGTGCTCGAATTTTGTCAGAACAGCGTCAGGTTTGAGCCTTCTCTGTCCGACACTGACACCTAAACTCTCCAACAGATGGGGATTCTTCAAAAATGAATCGTCGTCGAAGTGATCGGAGCACAGAGTGGCGTATTTACCTGGCTGCCAACCCTCTGGCTTCACGCACACAATCCACTCTCTCCGCCTCCTCTCCTCTTCCGGAAAAAGCCAACCCTCTTGCTCCACCTCTTCTCCTCTTTTGAAAAAAGCCAACCCACTCGCTCCGCCTCTTCTCCTCTTTCGAAAAAAGCCAACCCACTCGCTCCGCCTCTTCTCCTCTTTCAGAAAAAGCCAATCCACTCTCTCTGCCTCTTCTCCTCTCTTGGAAAAAGGTAAAAACTTCTTCCTGAACCAGTCCTGTTGTTACAGTTCACTGCACAACAATAAGGCATGGTTTTTCTTTGGAAATTCCCGAACGCACATCTGCACTCAAGCCAAACGGCAATGCAAGTAAACGGAAGTGGACTCAACTCAAGCGGTTTGTTTGTCTTGAATGACGTCACGCGCCGAGTTGTCACAAAAACCGCCGAACAGAAATTCGCCACAATCCATGCTAACTTATTTTAATTTTCACTTATTAACAATACTTCTTGGGACCAGAAGAAAATTACAGGGTTTTTTTAACATATAAAGTTTCAAATGTGCATAAATTGAAAACCGTTGCCTATGATCTTTGTGTCGATAATTGGAGGCGCCCCTCGAGTAAACTTATATCTAAAGCTTTACTGAATATCAGCTCAATACTACCTTGGCTTATAGTCCTGCTGTAGAAGTACATCCCTTGGATATTGGTTAAAAATTCAAATATTGTGAAGTACAATAAAGGATATAGGTGAACATTTCTTTACTCTTACGCCATTATCATCTTCTTTTGGCTGCTCCCGTTTGGGATCACCACAGAAGATCTGTTTCACATTTGATTTGGTATAGGTTTTACACCAGATGCCCTTCCTGATGTAACCCTCCCCAATCTATCCAGGCTTGGGACCGGTACTAAGTACACACTGGCTTGTGCAACCCCAGTGGCTAGGTATTTTACCTCATCTGCATGTCAAGGACTGTGGGGGAAACTGGAGCACCCAGAGGAAGCCCATACAGACACAGAGAGAAGATGCAAACTCCACACAGAAAGGCTCCTGTCGGCTACTGGGCTCAAACCCGGAGCCTTCTTGCTGTGAGGCAGCAGTGGATCCCTTGGATATTGATATTGATATATATATATGGTGGTGTAGTGGTTAGCATTGTTGCCTCACAGCAAGAAGGTCCTGGGTTTGAGCCCAGCAACTGACAAGGGCCTTTCTGTGTGTCTGCATGGGTTTCCTCCGGGCACTCTGGTTTCCCCCAAAGACATGCAGATTAGGCTAACTGGTGGCTCTAAATTGACCATGAGTGTGAATGGTTGTTTTCTCTATGTGTTAGCCCTGTGATGACCTGGTGACTGTACCTTGCCTCTCACCTGTAGTCAGCTGGGATAAGCTCCAGCTTGCCTGCGACCTTGTACAGGATAAGCGGCTACAGATAATGGATGGATATATATACAGTATATATATATATATATATATATATATATATATATATATATATATATATATACGATATTCGTATGTTATGTTACAAAATGACTGAAAGAAAACACAAATGATGTAAAATGAAAAGTGACCTGGGATATATTTCATACACAAAATGTAAAATGGCTTCAGTTTGAAAATCCGAAGTGCCTACTGACTGAACACATATAGTGCATTGCAGCTTGCTGCATATGGGGCTGTGTAGCTGCAGACAAGTCAAAGTGCTCATGCTGTTGTCTGTCCACTGCCAAAAGCACCTACAATGGGCACATGATCATGGACCATGGAACAATGGAAGAAGGTGGCCTGGTCTGATGATCACATTTTCTTATACATCATGTGGATGGCTGGAAAAGAAATGGCACCAGGATACACTATGGGAAGAAGGCAAGCTGACTGAGACAGTGTGATTCTCTGGGCAATGTTCTGCTGGGAAACCTTGCATCCTGGCATTCACATGGCTGGTATTTTCACACATACCACCTACCTAAACATTGTTGCAGACCAAGAACATCATGCCAATGATACTCCTTAATGGCAGTGTCCACTTTCAGTAGAATAATGCTTCCTGACACCCTGTAAAAATTGTTCATGCATGGTTTGAGGAGCATGACAAAGAGTTCAAGGTGTTGACTTGGCCTCCAAATTCCCCAGATCTCAATCCGGTTGAGAACTTGTGGGATGTGCTGGACAAACAAGTCCAATCCATGAAGGCCCCAACTCACAAATTACAGGATTAAAAGATTCTGCTGCACATGTCTTCGTGCCAGATACAGCAGCATACCATCAGAGGCCTCGACGGGTCAGAGCTGTTTTGGTGGCACATACATAGAGGATCTACACAATATTAGGCAGTTGGTTTTAATATTATGGCAGATTTTTTTTGGATAAACCAGCAAGAGTAAGATAGATTGGAAAAGTATCCAACTAAAAAATCTCACAACTCCTTTCAGTCCTCTATCAAAGCCACTCCTACAAAACACATGAATGCACAGTGCCCAATCACTGCTGGAGGACGAGTCCATGAGAAGAAGAAGAAGTCTTTGTCACATGTACACTCAAGCACAGTGAAATTCATCTTCTGCATTTAACCCATCTGAAGCAGTGGACACACAAGTGAGCAATGAGCACACACACATACCCAGAGCAGTGGGCAGCTATGTTACAATGCCCACTGGGATAGGCTCAGACAACCTTTCACACCCACGGTCAATTTAGAGTCACCAGTTAACCTATAAATAAACCAGTTAAGGTTTATTATTATAACTGTACATGTGCAGGCAGGTTTTGTTTTCTGGTTTTTAGATTGTTTATGGAAGCTGAAGCAGAACAGCAGCTATTAAACTATTGAATCTGCAAAATACTGTTCACATTTACACAATGGATTTTTTTTTTTTTTTGCCAAATTTAATTTTTTGTTTTTAGCTGTTGGGGGTTAGGTGCCTTGCTTCAGGGCACTTCAGCCCAAGGCCGTACCATGTTAACCATGTACATGAACTGTGTGGGAAACTGGAGCACCCGGAGGAAACCCATGCAGACACAGGGAGAACATGCAAACTCCACACAGAAAGGCCACTGGGCTCAAACCCAGAACCTTCTTGCTGTGAGGTGACAATGCTAACCACTACACTACCATGCAGCCACATTGGGGGAGCACATTGGAGGAGAGGGAAGTGTAGCGCATCATTGTCATATCTAACTACTTCATGTCTCATTCACATGTAAGATAACACTTAACATTACCATAATGATTGTAAACAATGCTTATTATTAGTCCTCACAGCTGTCACCTAGCTCACTAGCTTTAACAATAGATAGTTTTCACTGACATCACGGCATTCCGGGGAACGCCCCCCAGCCGCCATCTTGGAGGGCAAACAAAACGGACCATCGCCACTACTGGCTACGTTATCTCGGACGAATTTATGAAGTTATATAGTCAGTTTTCTAAAATAAAGATCAATGTCGGCAAAATCAAGCAAACAGAAGTATATAGATACATTAGACGACATCTCACGACAACGGTATGCAGCCAAACTGGCCTTGATTGGGGGAATTGACCCCTACGAAGTGGACAAAGATGCATTTTCAAGTGACTATCACAGGGCTGCCAAAGCCTGAAACTGCCAAAGCCTGAAACTGACTTCATCAAACTTTAAAGGCTGTCTGATATATACAACTTTATATATTTACAGCGCGCCTTTTGGCGGATGCCGCCTGAATCGCGCAGATCCGATTTTTTTTTTTTTTAGGGGGGGCGTTGGAGTGTCTGATTATAATTTCAAAGTAAATTCTGTATTAAAATTGCTAAATAAGCAAATCCGTTACAGTCCATGAAACAGGAAGTATAAGGATGAGAAAAAAACAGTTTAAATCGGGAAGCTGCGCACATTTGCGCAGTCCTGCACACCGCTCAGGCTGCACAAATGTGCGCAGCTTCCCCATTTAAACTGTTTTTTTTTCTCATCCTTATACTTCCTGTTTCATGGACTGTAACGGATTTGATTATTTAGTAATTTTAATACAGAATTTACTTTGAAATTATAATCAGACACTCCAGTGCCCCCCCTAAAAAAAAAAAAAAACGGATCTGCGCGATTCAGGCGGCATCCGCCAAAAGGCGCGCTGTTTGCATCCCAAACACAAATCAAATCATACAGAATAGACCTAAAATGGTTTTCAAAAATGACCCTTGCGTGAATGAAGTGACAAGTTTCAAATAGAAATGTGACAAACGAGCGATATTAAGTGTACATTACAATGTAAACGTACGCTCAGTGGTTCCGGTTAGGCATTCTCCAGAGATTGTTTACACGATGTTTTGGTTTCCAAAAACAAACTTAAACACAATTGATTGTTTATTTAAACAACTTACCACTTATAAAATGATCGGAGCAGACTTTGCTGTGTTTGGAAGGCTGATAATCCTTGCGGTTGATTCTCGCAAGCCATAGATTTCTCCTTTGTATGCTGAGTTTGTTTGCTCGCCTTCGTGCTCCCGTACAGTGGGAATTCCATAAAAGCTCCGCTTGACTTCATCATCTGACCTATTATGACAGCCGTGAATACAACAAGTGTGCACCATTGCTAGCTTTAAATAGTAGTAATGTAACTATAAATGTAAATAATATATAAATGAATGTAATTCGCATGCTACAATGTGTGCTCAGTGACCCGTACGGTAAGCTAGCCCTCCAAGATGGCTGCCACCAGGGAATCCCCGACTCTGTGACGTCATGTGAAAACTATCTATACTCCCGTCACACACAATGAGTGCAGAGGTAGGTAGGTAGGCAGACAAGCAGGTAGGCCGTACCGAATGAAATGATTGGACAGGCTTTTTACAGCCCTGCGACTGCCACAGATGATGGGTTTTTTTTCTTATTTTTATTGTCAGAGGACTTGATTTATTCATTGCTGTAAAGAGAATTTCCCCCAAAAAAATGCTTTAATTGCATTCATACTTTCGCAACAGTAAATTTACTGCTGAATTAAATAATAAAAAGTTTTATTGTGAGTGTTTAGCTTTGGATTAAAATGTGTTGAGTGTAATATCAAATGAATCTCTGCAGCTAAAGCTCAATCTTAGTAGTTGCTACTTTTGGTGGAAAGAGTGAGAGGATGTTCTTTGTTAGAATGTCGTTCATGTTTTCTCTTTCTCCACACATGCACCAGACCGTGAGCTGGCCAAGTGGTTAGTGTGTCTGTTTCTTGATTGGGAGATTGTGAGTTCTACTTGCAGTTGGGTCATACCAAAGACCATCATAAAAATGGTACCTACTGCTGTCTGGCAAGGCACGCTGCAATACAGATATGAGTAGGGAAGTCAAAAGCTTGTGGTTACCAGAGGACTAGCCCCCCACTGTAACCCTAGTTGTATAGGTAAGAGGCTGAAGGCTATTGCTGGGTTTCATTTGACGTCACATCCACCTCATTAGTTATTCAAAACTTTAACTGGAGGTCTACCAAAGCTCAGTTGACAAAGCATTTGTACAGAGAAGGTGCATTGCTCGCATGAAAAATGCCTTACGCTTGTGTTGTTTTAGGATGTTTGAATCGATCAAACCGTGAAACTGATAAAAGTTTCTTCAGGGTTCCCTATGAACTAATAAAAAAAGGGTGAATGAACACAGGATTTCACAAAAAGACATGGAGAAAGGTGGCTTTTGAACCTCTCAGTGAAATCGAAGGGAGCCGAGTCAAAGCATGCTCGAGTTTGCAGTGATCACTTGGTGAAAGGTTTGTATATCCCTGTCAGCTATGTCCTTAGTGTTTTCCAAGTACTTTTCTTGCTATGTGTCGTTATTTTATGGTACTTTTTTAGTCACGAAGCACTAAAGTCCACAGCTGTTTCTTTGTTTACTCCTCACAAAGTCCATATGCATGAAGGTCGCGACAAAATTCTTACCCAGCCATACAGTTACAATGCGCCGTGATCACTTCTCCATCTTGTTTAACTAAGATCCAGGTCTTTAAAGGGGTTTCTGATGATCTTTGTGAATGATTTACCTGAGAGATAAGAGCCAACACAAGTGAGAATCAAGCGAACTGTTGTTTGTTTACACTTCAACTTGCAGTGCTTCATTGTAAAGACGTGAATGAAAAGCTTTTAAAAAAAACATATTTACACAAGAAAAAAACAATACAGGATTAATTCGGCAGTGACTTGATACCAAGGTCCTTTACCCAGCCACATACAAAAAAGTTGTTAGCCTCCATACTCTTTCACGCTTTCATCTGTTTTGTGATGTAGAAGGATGTCTGCAACACCAGATAGTTCGAGATGTCAGGGAACTCAACTGAAGGGTAGCTTTCGAGATTGTATGACAAATCCTTCTTTCCCAGACTGTAGGGGTCGATTCCATTGCACAAAGCAATCTTCTGAATATATCTAAAGTGAGCGGTGGCTTCTAGATTATGAGCGTACTCTGATAAGTTATCACTAGTTGTTTGCAAGCCGTTTAGACCGCCAGCTAATACTTCCAGTAAAACTGCTAAGAAAAGTCATGTGATCGAAACCTAGCAATAGAAGTGGAGGTCGGCACCGCCCAATGTGCCTTAAGGGGCTGTTAGTACTGGGACGGGAGACTGCCCGGGAAGACTAGGTCCTGGCACAGGAAGGACTTTGACCCATGCACCAGTCAAATTTCAAATCAAGTCCAAATCTTGGGTCCAGAGTGGCAGCCAAATGAAACCACTGCACACCTTCAAATTTAGCTAGCCATTTCTCAATCAAGGATTTTATGGTTGTGACATTTTTACTTGGTTTCATTGTTGCTGCCGCATGATGAAGACTTCTGACATATGGAATAACATAACTCGCAGTTACAACTTTATCAGCCTGACATTTATCTGCTGCTTCCTCAAAAGGTCCCAGGCTTTCAGAGAGCTGCTTGATTAGCTTGATTTTAGTTACTGTATCCTGAACAGGGGCTAACAATATTATACTTGGTCATTTATTTATTGAGTAAAATGATCCAATATTACATATCTGTGAGTGGCAAAAGTATGTGAACCTCTAGGATTAGCAGTTAATTTGAAGGTGAAATTAGGGTCAGGTGTTTTCAATCAATGGGATGACAATCAGGTGTGAGTGGGGACCCTGTTTTATTTAAAAAACAGGGATCTATCAAAGTCTGATCTTCACAACACATGTTTGTGGAAGTGTATCATGGCACGAACAAAGGAGATTTCTGAGGACCTCAGAAAAAGCGTTGTTGATGCTCATCAGGCTGGAAAAGGTTACAAAACCATCTCTAAAGAGTTTGGACTCCACCAATCCACAGTCAGACAGATTGTGTTAGGGTTAACTTGTCAATCTTGATGAAGAAAAAAAAGTTTGTACAACACAGATGATTAATATTGTGATAAAATCCAGAAATGAGCGTTTTTGCATGATAAAGATAAGAAAGTGGAATACGAAATAAGAAGAAGAAAGTGGAAGAAAAAAGTGCCAGAAATGTTCACTGATATTATATTAGGCTTTCCAGTCCCATGCACAATTTTATACATGCAACAACACAAACAGAAGCAATTTTATTTCTCATCTCATTATCTCTAGACGCTTTATCCTGTTCTACAGGGTCACAGGCAAGCTGGAGCCTATCCCAGCTGACTACAGGTGAAAGGCAGGGTACACCCTGGACAAGTCACCAGGTCATCGCAGGGCTGACACATAGACACACAACCATTCACACTCACATTCACACCTATGGTCAATTTAGAGCCACCAGTTAACCTAACCTGCATATCTTTGGACTGTGGGGGAAACCGGAGCACCTGGAGGAAACCCACATGGACACAGGGAGAACATGCAAACTCCGCACAGAAAGGCCCTCACCGGTCACGGGGCTCAAACCCGGACCTTCTTGCTGTGAGGCGACAGCGCTAACCACTACACCACCATGCTGCCCCTTTATTTGCATTGGTTAATAAGCAAACATCAACATTTATTAGAAATGGATGTGAAATCCTTAACTTGTGGAGGATTCTCATTTGGAAGTGTAGTTCATATGTAATAGTTCAGATCTCTGTTAAAATGGCTTGGTCCACAAAACCAGTAGAATTACTCATCTGAAGGTAAGTACTTCTACTGTTTTTTTTTTGGACCAAGCCATTTTAACAGAGATCTGAACTATTTACATATGAACTACAATCATCTGAAGAAGAGTACTGTTTGAAGTTTGAACTTGCTTGGTTGGATCCATTAATAGGTACCGTGCCTTGCAAAAGTATTCATCCCCCTTGGTATGTCCTGTTTTGTTGCATTACAAGCTGGAATTAAAATGGATTTTTGGAGGGTTAGCACCATTTGATTTACACAACATGCCTACCACATGCATATTGTTTTTTTTATTTTTTATTGTGACACGAATAATAATTAAGATGAAAAAAACAGAAATCTGGAGTGTGCATAGGTATTCATCCCCCAAAGTCAATACTTTATAGAGCCACCTTTTGCTACAATTACAGCTGCCAGGGGCGTAGCTAAGATTTTTCAAAGGGGGAGTCACACACTGATTGGCAGCCTGAGTACATACCCGCAGGTTTGTAAATGAAAAAATACATTGAATACATTTGAGTAAATAACGCGGTTTTTGTATCATTCTTTCATCTCATGTTGCGAGCTGTTGAGATTTCAGACAATGATTAGGCCAAATCAGCTTTATCCGGCAGTGTATGGATAGCGGCTCGACATCTTACCCTAGTCAACTGATGCAAATCTCTCGATTCTTGTTGTCTTACTGCTCATCGGCCAAAATGTTTCTAAGTAAAAGGTGTTGTATCTTGATGTTGTGTTCTAGAAACGGCACACTAAAACTTAACTTCGAGGCCACAAAATGCAACTTTGATGGAAAAAAAATATATAATAAATTGCTTGCCAGGGCGGCATGGTGGTGTAGTGGTTAGCGCTGTCGCCTCACAGCAAGAAGGTCCTGGGTTCGAGCCCCGGGGCCGGCGAGGGCCTTTCTGTGTGGAGTTTGCATGTTCTCCCCGTGTCCGCGTGGGTTTCCTCCGGTTTCCCCCACAGTCCAAAGACATGCAGGTTAGGTTAACTGGTGACTCTAAATTGACCGTAGGTGTGAATGTGAGTGTGAATGGTTGTCTGTGTCTATGTGCCAGCCCTGTGATGACCTGGCGACTTGTCCAGGGTGTACCCTGCCTTTCGCCCGTAGTCAGCTGGGATAGGCTCCAGCTTGCCTGCGACCCTGTAGAAGGATAAAGCAGCTAGAGATAATGAGATGAGATGAAATTGCTTGCCTCTCTTCATGTCGAAAGAATATGCACCTTTAAAGTGATAGGCATGTTGTGTAAATCAAATGGTGCTAACCCTCCAAAAATCCATTTTAATTCCAACTTGTAATGTGACAAAACAGGACAAACACCAAGGGGGATGAATACTTTTGCAAGGCACTGTATACTACAATGCTGACAGACTGTACCGTGGTTCACCACAATGATCCTTCACAGAGGTCTTCCCAAAAATTTCAGATTTCTCAGATATTTCCAGTTTAATAAGGATTCCAAATGCAGTCCAGAGTTCATACACATCAGATTTTCAAATCAGTCCAAGGTCAGACACAAAAAGCAATCCAATGTCAATCTAAGGGCCCATTTACACGAGGACGCTGTTGGGTAAAAACGACTAAATATTTTATCGGAAGTGCCTTTCGTCTACACGGGGACGGCGTTTCCGAGGCTGAAAAACGGAAAAAATTGAAAATGCCTTCCAGAGTGGATAAGTTAAAAACAGCCCCCGTTGCATATCCGTCTAAACTACCCAATACGCGAAACTCTGCTCGGATCTGCTCACGTTGGGTACGCGTTTACGTCATACATATGTCATATACTGTACACGCCAGCCCGGGAAGTAAGAAAGTAAGTAAAAAAGTAAGAGCATGTCTGATTACATCGATCCAATGGACCTTCAAGCTGCTCTGGCAGCTTTAAAGGTCCCATGGCATGGTGGTTTGTTGATGCTTTAAACGGGCTCATGGAGGCTTCTGGATGTTATATCCGCAGCCTTTCTCGAAATGAACCCTCGGCACGTAAATATAGCCTCCTGGGAGAAAGCCCCATTTCAGTGCTTTTCCCAGTGCGTCATTTTGCTAATGAGAAGCAGGAGGAGGGGAAGGGTAGAGGGTGGGGGTGGGCCATGGGGGAGGGGGAGGGGCTTGACCAAGCTGCGCGCACACATACTTGCTGCTATCAGCGCCTATAGCCACGCTGCTAAGACAAAACCCCGTTCTCGCTCGGACTCCTTTCATAAACTCAACGTGACACAGAGAACAGAGAGTGAGAGTGTTCGGAGTGGTAGTTTACGAATGTATAATATCCTAGGCTTGAACATGCACTCCATAACCAAAGAGGATAGAAGCAACAACTACAGCAACATAGCGCTTATCCAACAGAAGACATGCATTGCGGAGCAATAGTCAAACATAAGCTCATAAGTTACAGTCAATTTCCAGACTAAACTCAGTTTAACAGAGCATGCTGCATGCTCTTTAGTTTTGTAGCGCAGATTACCTGGCTAACTGCAGGAAGCGGTTAGCTGCACAGCTAATGTAGCCATTGCTAGGCTAACACACCGATTTTAAAACACGGCAAAACGACCAGTTATACACTTACTTGTTCGGTGTTTGTTGCTGATGCGGCAGGGATGCTTGGTACGGACCCAGGCTTCAGTGACAGTTGATGTGCAAAACCTGCCCTGTACTGTCCCAAGTTGTGGAAACATTCCTCAGGAAAATGCTTCCGACAAACATACACCGTCTTAGGTAGACTCGACGGCGTATTATTGAAGTAAATAAAATTAAGCCACTGCGTCTTCAGGGGCTCTCCCGTCGGCAGTAAAAACAGACTCTTTTCTGTGTTGTCACATCCATGTACAGCGCAATTTCCATGTTTCGCTCGCTTAGGTGATGCCATGTTGTTGTGTCCTCTATGGTCTCCTCACTACAACTGGGCGGGGCAATCCATACAGTGGGTGGGAATCCAGAGGGGGGGCGTGGGGATCATCTCCCTTGCTGACGTAGTAAAGGGAAGAGCTAATCAACGCGCCGTTTTGACGCGCCATTCTCAAATGTTGGGCATAGTTTGGTTTACACATTATGAAATTTCTAACCACTGGGGTGACTTAAGAAGGTCAGAGGAACTCATTTTAACGTTAAAAAATCTCAGAAAGTGAAAATTTCATGCCATGGGACCTTTAATAAACGTCCAGGAGTCCTTCAAACATCTATACCGAATCTGCACATATACCGTTAATGAACAGAGGCGGGTATAGTATGCTCTTACTTTTTTACTTACTTTCTTACTTACCATAGCCAGAGTAGTCAAAGTTTTCGCGGCGCAGATGTGCAGATCAGACAAGACGGAAGACGTTGCGCATGCGTGCAGACATAGCAGAGGTCTTTCACAGCACCACCTAGCCGCCTGGCATGCACATCCAATTGAATTCCACACATTTATGCGTCACCGTATAGACACAGATTTCCTCCTTGAAAACGGTCGTGTAGACGCGGAAAAAAGTGAGAACGAAAACGGACTTTTGCGTTTTTGTTTCAGACCGTCCCCGTGTAAAGTGGGCCTAAGATTTCGCCAATCTAACTGAAACACAATCTCCAGTCTCACACCTTCAACATAGGCCCTAATAGACCTAACTCTTAACTACATCATTGCTTGTTTACCACAATGCATTATGGGTGATACCAGGGGTCAGCTCTGCTGTATTATTTACTCTCGCCTTTGTTAAACACTGTATTGTTCCATCTAACTGGTTTTAATCATGCCTAAAGTGAATGGCTGTGTACCTTACTGTGTCTCCACAACAAAGAGAACACCTAATTTGAGCTTTTACCAGCTGCCCGTCGAGAAGAGAAGAAAGAAATGAATAAGTTTAATCCACAATGAAAGCCTTCAAACTGAATTGAAATGAACAAGTGTTTGTAGCTTACATTTCTCTGGTGGGAAAAATATGTTCTTAAACTGTGACCCAGCAATATTTCCATGGTCTGCAGAATGGCCTTCGGTTACATAAGATTATAACAATCAACACTTTTCATTGTCTGAAACTAGCGATATTCCAAAGCCTGTAAAACAAAGAAGCATTATTCGGCCTTTGCCTCTCTAGCAGCATTTATTGAAGAAAATGTGTTTATACTGAACATAACACAGCCAATCAGCGGGTTTCCAAAGACTTTTTTTTTGTAATGTTTCCTGATGTTCAGTTTTATTTAACTGATCACTCATTTATGAATGTTTTGATGCTGTTCATCTGGGCCTGGGATCATGAAACAATCTTAGACTTAAGTCAACAGTTGATTTTTCAGAATAGTTTCCCTTATTGCATCTGTAAGTTTCATTGTGCTGGATCAAGATTAAGTACAAGGCTAAGATTTCATTAGAACAAAGCTTCTTAGAGGCGGCACGGTGGTGTAGTGGTTAGCGCTGTTGCCTCACAGCAAGAAGGTCCTGGGTTCGAACTCTAAATTGACCGTAGGTGTGAATGGTTGTCTGTGTCTATGTGTCAGCCCTGTGATGACCTGGTGACTTGTCCAGCGTGTACCCTGCCTTTCGCCTGTAGTCAGCTGGGATAGGCTCTAGCTTGCCTGCGACCCTGTAGAAGGATAAAGTGGCTAGAGATGATGAGATGAGAAAGCTTCTTAGAAAATGGTAAGGAATAACTGAAGATTAAAAGAAACAAATGTAGACTTAAATCTGAGATTTGATGTTGTTGTTGTACAGTGTCGTAGACTCAGTCTAGATTCTTACCTTCTCACCAAGCTTGATTTGGATTCAGATTTTCCTGCTGTAAACCCTCGACATGTTATCCACCTCTTTAAATCACCAATTTCATTGTCTTCCATGACGGAGCACAGCAAAATTGCTCCTCTCACATCACTCTCATGTAAAATTTATCTGACATCTGTCATATCACTCAACTACCAACCCCGGCTATCCCCCACAATGCATTGTGGTAAACAAGTGATGATGTACCGTACTGTAATTATGCTTGGGGGTTATTGGCCTTCATTTGTAATCTGAGGTTATGAACCTTCACCTTGCATGGAATTCTGGGAAATGTAGTTTTAATCAAATTTAGGAAAATGTTGTGATGGACAGTAATGTGCCTAGTGAAAATAATGCAAATAAGACATTTATATTTTCTTAAGAAAGAAATAAAAGGAATTTAAGGAATTAACATGCATAACATGTAAAACATACATATGCAATACTCTTGTATTTATTTCATATGTTTGTCATTTATGTTATTCATAATACTTAATGTAGATAAGCAAATCAATTCTAATTGTCTTAGAAAGTGGAATTTTGTGGAATTTGTTTAAATCCAATTCTGTTTCCTAACATTCCAATTCAATTCCAATTCCATTTCCCATCAGCTGCATGCAATTTGAATTCAATTCTTTGTTTGCAATCACATGAATTTTTGCTTCCCGGTTCACTTCTGGTTTCCAAGTGACAGGCAACGATTAAAGATGGTGTCCAAGCAAAGTACAAATCCGTCGTCATCTTGTGGAAAACATGCTACATCTGATAATGTTTACAGACTAGAACCAAAAGTAAAATTGAGATATCAAGAAAAAATATATTGATGTGATGCATTGGACCCTGACAGCTTAAAAAAGACAGAGTTTTCAAGCGATTTCAACAACTTTCAAAACACAGTTTCCGGACATTCCCAATGATCTGGTCATCTAAACACCACCGTTTTACATGGAGAATCAAATGAAAGCTTTCAAAACTCTTGAAACCGATAACTTTTTCATTTGTGGCTGGGTTCATGATGTTGGAATAAGGCTTCTAAAGGACAATAATTGTCTTATTTTTGCGAGGGTGAGTAATGTAAGCCGAAGTGTAGTATGTGATTTAAGTCAGAGCTGCTGGAGGCATTTTTACAATGATAACTTACATTTTATTTCATGACATTTCAAACGTAGCTCAGACTTATAATCAACATCATTGAACAACCTGAAAAAAAATGTAAACAATCGAGTTTCAATCGAGGCCTATCGACCTACAAACTAGTTTCATCAACGGTTTGTTTTACAACATCCAAGCCAAAAGAAAACTCCTTTAACATTAGAAGTTTTAATTTTAGATCCATAAAGTATCATGATGGACATACCTTTAACAAAACGATCGCTGCATGTGGACTCTCGATTCTTTCGAACACAGTGAAAGGTTTGCGAGCCACTTTTCATGGCATCTTTTTTGAGATTTTTCATTCTTTTACCTTTGTACATGACTTCTTTTGGTATCCTATAATACCTTTTGTCTTTTTCTCAATTTGATTGGTTTGAAAATCCAAATACAGAGCAACAATCTGGCACATTTGGAGGCAAAACACAAGAAACTACTGCAAAGCAACTATAAACAAATACGATGCCTGACGTCAGCTGGAAATCTGAATACATAAGGAGGCAGATCGCGACCGGAAGTGATATCTATTGCATATAAAGAATTCCAGTTCCAGGAAGTGTATAGGAATTTGACATGCATTCTCAGTTCAATTCATATATATCTTATCTAGCAAAAAAATATCTCAAATACAGGGAAGTTCAACTCATACATCTACTTATTAGATTGTTTTTGAACAAATATCAGATTATTAAGCCAATTTCTGGATATTTCTACTCAGTTCAATAGATGTGAATTCATCACCAAAAGAACGAGACAATTTTTAGCTTGAAATTATTAAATATGCTTAAAAATAGACTTCATGACCTTATATTTGTCATACAAAAAGCTAATGATGAAAAATATTATATAACATTTCCTTTATTCAAGATATTTTACTTGCTAAGGTTTTTTTTTTTTGTTTTTTTTGCGGTGTATGCACGCTTCTGTGAAATGAGATGGAATAAATGCATACATTTAAAATGATCTACAAAATAAATCCACTAGCAGAATGTTCCCGATGTTCACATGTCCCGCATTCCTGAAGGTAACTTTACCTCTCAGGAAAGACGAATGTGATTTTAGCTTCATAATTTTGATAATAATTCTTCCATGAGGATTGTATAAATCATTCTGGCAGGATAGTAATACGGCCACTGCATCAAGTAGAAAAGTGTATATCCAAGCACAATTGCACTCTCTCGCTCACACACATACACACACACACACAATATATATATATATATATATATATATATATATATATATATATATATATATATATATATATATATTTTTTTTTTTTTTCCTCCAGAAATGAAAAGTGTTGCAAATCTTCGGTTTAACTTATGATGTTCCCTACATATAATGCGGTTGCTGACTTGCACAGTCGACTCACTTTGAAGTTAAATTCTGTGGTGAGTTTCACCACCAGTGCAGTCTTCTACTCAGACAGATTTGCAAAGCTTATAAAGGTTTATTTAATGAGTCACTGGATTTCAGCAATGAATGCCATTCGGAGATGTACTCAACTGCATAAAATGCTGAATATTTGTATGTGCTAGGATTAATTTATTTATTTACCCATTTATTTTCTTCCCTAGTTATTTCATAACGTTCAGAAAAGGAAGAGACATGACAAACACAGTTTAATACAATCTGAAGAAAAGGCTGCACTTATACTTGTGTGTGTGAGACAGTGTATAGTAAAAAGGCTTAGAGAGAGTAAAACTTGAAGTCTGAATGAGCAGCCTATCTCTTACACAATATTTATGGACTTCCTTTAAGATAGCAGCAGGAAAATGGGCAAGCGATATATAGCCACCCCTAGGATCCCGTAGAGTGTGGCCTGATTTGTGTGAACCACTCACAGTATCTCATGACATCCCGATCATAACATTCATCTGGATTATTACAGATACTTAAAGTGTAAACAGATGATTTATACCATTGCAGTATTGAGTTCTCAATTCTGATTGGTCAGAAGCTATGCATTAACTTTCTACACTCACCGGCCAGTTTGTTAGGAACACACATCCAGCTGCTGTTTAATGCAGTTATCTAATTAGCCAATCCCTTTACAGCAGCACAATGCATCAAATCATGCAGATACAAATCAAGCACTTTAGTTAATGTTCACTTCAAACATCAGAATGGGAAAAATTGTGATCTCAAAGAGAGCGTGACTTTCTTTCACTGCGGCACAAGTGTTGGTTTGAGCCAGATGTTGGTTTAAGTATTTAAGAAACTGCTAATCTCCTGGGGTTTTCACACACAACAGTCTCTAGAGTTTACACAGACAGAATGGTGCAAAAAACAAAAAACATTGAGTGAGCAACAGTTCTATGGGTGGAAACATCTTGTTGATAAGAGGTCAGATGGCAAGATTGGTTCAAGCTTTTTGGATATAGTAACTCATATAATGTCTTTACAACCATGGTGAGCAGAAAAGCATCTCAGCATGCAACAGCAGAACAGAAGACCACACTGGGTTCCACTCCTGCGGCCAAGAACAGAAATTGTAGAATCAAGAACAAGTTCCTATTAAAGTGGCCAGTGAGTATATAACAGCAGGTCTGATAGTAGTCTGAGATACAAATCACAGGTTTATATTCATGCACTTGTTCTAATATGTTATTATTTCTGCAATAAAAACTTACAGAGGGACTTGTATGGTGATCAGTCCATGAAAACAGATGTATTGTATACCACTTATTTTATATATATATATGGCGGCACGGTGGTGTAGTGGTTAGCGCTGTCGCCTCACAGCAAGAAGGTCCTGGGTTCGAGCCCCGGGGCCGGCGAGGGCCTTTCTGTGTGGAGTTTGCATGTTCTCCCCGTGTCCGCATGGGTTTCCTCCGGGTGCTCCGGTTTCCCCCACAGTCCAAAGACATGCAGGTTAGGTTAACTGGTGACTCTAAATTGACCGTAGGTGTGAATGTGAGTGTGAATGGTTGTCTGTGTCTATGTGTCAGCCCTGTGATGACCTGGCGACTTGTCCAGGGTGTACCCCGCCTTTCGCCCGTAGTCGGCTGGGATAGGCTCCAGCTTGCCTGCGACCCTGTAGAAGGATAAAGCGGCTAGAGATAATGAGATGAGATGATATATATATATATATATATATAGCCGTTGGTGGTTGTCCATCTCTAGCAATGATGACTGCTTCATTAGGATGTGCAGAAACGCAGATGGGCTGCGAGGCCTGCACCAGAGCGACAGAGTCGTATGCAGCAGTGGCATGAATGGCCTGGTTGAGCTGTGATGGAATATCTGGCTTCATGAGCTCTCATATACTCCCTTTGATGCTTGTCTTCAATTGCGGACACTGAGCTTTTAACTATGCTTCGCCATGTTGCTCTATCCGAGGCATCCCTTTCCCACGTCTGATCGATAACTCTAGCATTCTTCATGTTCCTCTTCAAGACTTTTTTTTTTACCTTAGTTTCCGTCCTCCTTGTCTCCTCTTTTCTCAGCTCAGTTCTCCATCGAAAACAGCTTTGGGTAGTCATGTGTCAGGCGTACTCCAGATGTGTCCAGCCCAATGAAGTTGGCAGGCTGTGATAAGGGCTTCCACGCTTACTGTATTGGCTTGCCTAAGGACTTCTACATCTGGGACCTTGTCCTGCCATCTTATTTTGAGGATTTGATGCAGGTGCCGGAGTTGTAGCGAGTTGTAGCCTGGTCAGTTTCTTGAAGTGTTCATGGTAGAGTGTCCTGCATTCGATGGTGTAATGCAGAGATGGTAAGACTGCAGTGTTGTATACTTTCAACTTGGTGGTTCCCTTGATGTCATGGTGAGACCATAGTTGCTTTTGTAATGCACTGAAGGCTTTGGTGGCAGCTTGAATCCAGCAGTCTACTTCCAAGTCTGATGAGTTTGTGTTGGTAACTGCACTGCCTAAGTAGATGAAACTCTCAGAACTTCTAAGAGGCATTCCATTGACCAAAGTGACATTGTTTGACCTTGCCTGTAGCTCAGGTCAGGGTAGGTACAGGAGTTCTGTTTTTGTGGGATTGATTCTCAATCCAAAGAGGGTTGCAGCTGTGGCAAAGCAATCAATGATTTCCTGCATGTCATCCAAATCTGTTGCTACAAATGCAGTTGTCTGCGTATAACAGTTCTTGCCTGCAAATTTGCCAAGTTTTGGTTGACGACTTGAATCTGGGAAGATGGAGGAGTTTGCCTTCCGATTGAGTCTTGATGTAGACTACTTTATCGAGGTTCGTGCACATAGTGTCTAGGGCTGCTGTAAAGTATAAATAATATCAGGGCAAAAATGCATCCCTGTTTGATACCATGATTGACAGGAAAAGCTTCTCTAATGTCTCCTCTGATTGAAACCTTCCCAGACATGTTCTCATGGAAGAGCTTCAAGGAGATACGCAGAACCATGGTCTCACTTTTTGTTTATAAATGCCTTGAGACCTCAAGAATGGCATAATAATAGTTTTAAGCATTAACAATAAATCTAATATAGTATTTTTTACAATTAAAGTGATTCATATAGGTAGCGGTCTGAGTGAATGACCTTGACATCTGTGACGTCACAGCAGGAAGGCTATCGGTCTCATCGCCATTTCCACTATACTAAAACAAAGAGCTAACTGCAACTTTGATCCTTCATTTTGAGCTAATTTATTGCCATGCCATGTAGATGTGTTGCTGGTGGGTGTATCAACATGATAGAAGGTGGATTTATGTTGCATTCATGGCTTAAGAATGTTCAAGCTGCAAAGATTTGGATGTGTTTTGTGAGAAATTCAAGGATTGGGAGCTTATGAAGTGGTCTCTCCTCTGCTCTGCACATTTTACTGATGACTCATACAAGATCTCTGATCTGTTGAGGAGCGTTGGCTATAAGCCCATATTAAAAGAGGGTGCAGTACCAACAATTAAAGGAAAAGAAAACTACAAGAAAAGGAAAGTAAGTTCAGTTGCACCAGTTCTCCCGGAGTGAGCTGAGTAGTAATGGCGGAGTACTCAGTATGGAGAAAATGGAGAATGAGTGGACCAGTCATCAGATTGCTCCGCTGGATATGCTTTTTTTTTCCACTGGATATGCTTGCCTCAGTAGCAATACGTGCCTCAGCCCTTACGTGGAAGAAGAAAATGAATGAAGAACTGAACGAAGAACTGAAAGTCAGATTGTTTCAAAACAATCAGCCACAAGATCGGCCTTCAAGAAGCAAGAACACAGACAGGTAAGATGTGACTCTCATTTGGTTACGTAACAAAAACAACAACACTCGTTGTTTACCTGCATTTAGATTAATACCTGTAACTTGTATTGTGTATTTAAGTTACCGGTATAAGATCATATAATTTGCTTCAGAATGTGATTGTCTCAGTTCATCTGATTATTTAATTAGCCTTTCACCTTTTATCAGTGAAAATGCATGCATGTACATGTATGTTGCATAAGTTATAACACCTATCCTGTTTTAATGAGAGTCACATGAGACTGTCAGTTCAATTCCATCCAATTCTCTAGACGGCTTTGTTCTCTGGCTTTATTTCGTAAGGTGGGGGCCTCCATGGGTGACGTGTTACTATTGGATTCACTTTCTGACGGTTCGAACTGATATGGTTCTACGTGTATAGCAGTAGCATGTACACACACTCCAATTTCAGGACTATCACAGTCAGATGTATTATTATCTGAGAAATCCAAAGAATCTCCAATAAATCCAAATTAAGAGGCCATTGCAACCACTCTCACCTGCTGAGTCTGGCTTTGGTCTATAGCACCAGTTCCCACTGTGATGTCCCCCACTCAGGGCTGGCTGGTTCAGCAGGGCAGCTCGAATGCCAACTTTGAGGTCGATTTTAACTCTCAAAAAAATATTTTTTTTATTCCCAATTATGCAGCATACAAGAGTCAAGGATGGAGATACTATCCACTCAGAAATGTATTTAAAAATAAAGGTTCTGCATATCTTCTTTAATGAGCCATATCAGTCTTTCTGGGCATCCATACACTTCTAGTATCTTCCAAAGCGTCTCTCAGTCAATGGTGTCAAAGGCCTTTGAGAAGTCTACAAAAAGCACATACAGAAGTTGACGTTGCTCAATGGCTTTCTCTTGGAGTTGTCCCAAAGTAAAGATTATATCTGAGGTAGATCTGCCAGCCTTGAAACAGCACTGACTTTCTGGGAGTACATCTTCTGAGATATCTTTAATTTGGTTTAGAACTATCTTGGCCAGAATCTTGCCTGCAATGGAAAGCAGAGATATGACATGGTGGTTTCCACATTCGCTCCTTTTTCTCCTTTCTTTTTGTAGATGGTCGCAATTAGTGCATCTTTGAAGTCTTGGGGAAGACGCATGTTCTCCCAACATGCATTGTACAGTTTTACAGTTTCTTTACATGGTACCAGATTATACCAGAGAGATTATCATGAAATAACACTTTACAAATCCTTAGTGCTCTAGATTAGATTAGATTAGATTAGATTAGATTAGATTAGATTAGATTAGATTAGATTAGATTAGATTAGATTAGATTAGATTAGATTAGATAAAACGTTACTGATCCCTTTGGGAGGGTTCCCTCAGGGAAATTAAGATTCCAGCAGCATCATTACAGATAAACAGAGAAAAGAAATAGAGAAAACTTCTAGATAAATTAAAATAAATTAAGTATTTACATACAACCCCGATTCCAAAAAAGTTGGGACAAAGTACAAATTGTAAATAAAAATGGAATGCAATGATGTGGAAGTTTCAAAATTCCATATTTTATTCAGAATAGAACATAGATGACATATTAAATGTTTAAACTGAGAAAATGTATCATTTAAAGAGAAAAATTAGGTGATTTTAAATTTCATGACAACACCACATCTCAAAAAAATTTGGGACAAGGCCATGTTTACCACTGTGAGACATCCCCTTTTCTCTTAACAACAGTCTGTAAATGCCTGGGGACTGAGGAGACAAGTTGCTCAAGTTTAGGGATAGGAATGTTAACCCATTCTTGCCTAATGTAGGATTCTAGTTGCTCAACTGTCTTAGGTCTTTTTTGTCGTATCTTCCATTTTATGATGCGCCAAATGTTTTCTGTGGGTGAAAGATCTGGACTCTGGCCAGTTCAGTACCCAGACCCTTCTTCTACGCAGCCATGATGCTGTAATTGATGCAGTATGTGGTTTGGCATTGTCATGTTGGAAAATGAAAGGTCTTCCCTGAAAGAGACGTCGTCTGGATGGGAGCATATGTTGCTCTAGAACCTGGATATACCTTTCAGCATTGATGGTGTCTTTCCAGATGTGTAAGCTGCCCATGCCACATGCACTAATGCAACCCCATACCATCAGAGATGCAGGCTTCTGAACTGAGCGCTGATAACAACTTGGGTCGTCCTTCTTCTCTTTAGTCTGAATGACACGACGTCCCTGATTTCCATAAAGAACTTCAAATTTTGATTCATCTGACCACAGAACAGTTTTCCACTTTGCCACAGTCCATTTTAAATGAGCCTTGGCCCAGAGAAGACGTCTGTGCTTCTGGATCATGTTTAGATATGGATTCTTCTTTGAACTATAGAGTTTTAGCTGGCAACGGCAGATGGCACAGTGAATTGTGTTCACAGATAATGTTCTCTGGAAATATTCCTGAGCCCATTTTGTGATTTCCAATACAGAAGCATGCCTGTATGTGATGCAGTGCCGTCTAAAGGCCCGAAGATCACGGGCACCCAGTATGGTTTTCCGGCCTTGACCCTTGCGCACAGAGATTCTTCCAGATTCTCTGAATCTTTTGATGATATCATGCACTGTAGATGATGATATGTTCAAACTCTTTGCAATTTTACACTGTCGAACTCCTTTCTCATATTGCTCCACTATTTGTCGGCGCAGAATTAGGGGGATTGATGATCCTCTTCCCATCTTTACTTCTGAGAGCCGCTGCCACTCCAAGATGCTCTTTTTATACCCAGTCATGTTAATGACCTATTGCCAATTGACCTAATGAGTTGCAATTTGGTCCTCCAGCTGTTCCTTTTTTGTACCTTTAAGTTTTCCAGCCTCTTATTGCCCCTGTCCCAACTTTTTTGAGATGTGTTGCTGTCATGAAATTTCAAATGAGCCAATATTTGGCATGAAATTTCAAAATGTCTCACTTTCGACATTTGATATGTTGTCTATGTTCTATTGTGAATACAATATCAGTTTTTGAGATTTGTAAATTATTGCATTCCATTTTTATTTACAATTTGTACTTTGTCCCAACTTTTTTGGAATTGGGGTTGTACATTATTAATTAATAAACATTAATAAATGTTCAAAATGTGATGTCATTCAAAACTTACAAATTGTAATTAATAGCTTATAAAGTATGATATTTGGCTTAAAATGTCAATACTTGTACTAATAATGTACAATGAGAAACATAAAAGAATCAGGGTAGTTCTCAGTGTGCCTACAACTGAACAAAATACATTAAAAAAAATCTGGGCTTGGTGTTGCACATATAATGTGTTATAAACACCACTTATAATGCATTCTGTCACTAATTTCTAAATGCACTATGAGCATTACTATAATTAGGCTTGACAGCGCACCACTGTGCTGATGATCCTCCTATACGTCTGTACGGGAGAACAGCATGTTTTTGTTTGGCCTTTAAAGACCTTTAAAAGTGTTTACATAAAACTAGTATTGATTCAAGAATAAATAACCTATTTACAGAATATATTGCTAATTTTGTGCGGCATCGTGATGAGCTTTTACGTTAAGCATTTTTTAGCATTGTGTAATGCAATACACCAAACTCATGGGCGCCACCATCTTGGGTTTTTTAGTGATATTCGTCACTGGTCCGTGTGTTCTGTTGTTGCTTCCAGCTCGCTCACTGTTGGTTCAATCAGCTTGAAACTCATGATTCCCACCTAGTGGTCGAATCTCTCATGTTGACTTCATTTCCCAATAAACTTTGCTGAACACTTTGCTGTCTAGTGCCTGTGAAAGATCGTATCACTGAGGAAAATTTTGTCTCCTTCCTAAAAAAATCAATGATTTTCTTCATATTTTTTTCATGAAGAAAAAATGAGAAGGTGCATCAATATCAGTAATACTGTTTTGAAGAGAAGTAACAAAAGTTGGACCCTCTGATACACAGCGTATTCGAGCACCACCGTCATTAGTCATGCTTGGTGTCCACAATTTAAAGTGAACATACCCACTATATTCTGGCTTTTATGTTTAAACACAAAGGATGGACCAATTTCAGTGATGTATTACTTTTAAGCCTTCTAGGTCCATAATTGTGATCTACAAGAAAAAGAAGAAGAAGAAGCCTTTATCTGTAATTTCCCTGATACTCAAAATTATAAATCTCTTTATTTTTGGCTTTTTGGTCGATTAACTTCTGATTGAGGTTTTTTTCTCATGAATGGAAAATTAAACCAATGGAAAATGGTTGCTGGTTTGTGACCGGGGCAATGGACCGAAATGGAAATTTTATAAAACACTGGATTTTCAAATGTTCATAATTTTGTTTTTTTTGAGAAACATTTACAAAATTAAACAAGTTTTCAGTTCAGAGCTTTACAAAACACTGTGAGAGCTACTTTAAAAAATGGTCCGTTGTTGTTACTATAATCTCTAATGTCATTTAATAAATAATTATAACAATTGTATAATTCCTTATGAATGCACTACAACACTTTCTATAAAGGCCATATTGATAAATGAACTATCACATGTTCATATCATGTTGTAATGCATTTATAAGAGATTATACAGTATATATTGCTATAATTATTTATGAAAATGCATTACACTTTATAGCTATATTTATGCATTATGAATTGTTAGTGTTCATAACTTGCTGTATCACCAAGAGTGATCTAACCAATACCTTATGAGAAGACATAATATTAATAATATGATGTGTTATAAGCACTACTTTGAATGCATTCTTTTAGCTTTTTATAAATGCAACACTCCTGAAGACATCTAAACTATGAAATAACATCTGAAACATGTATGGAATTATGTGGTAAACAAAAAAGTGTTTAAAAAAAACAAGATATGTTTCATATTTTGATTCTTCAAAGTATCCAGACTTTACCTTGATGATGCTTTGTACACTATTGGCATTATCTTAACCAGCTTCATGAGGTAGTCACCTGGAATGCTTTTCAATTAGCACGTGTCTTGTCAAAAGTTAATTAGTGTAATTTCTCCTTCATATATATATATATATATATATATATATATATATATATATATATATGAGAGAGAGAGAGAGAGAGAGAGAGAGAGAGAGAGAGGATATTGCAAGGTGGCATGAAGATATGAAGTTTATCTTTGAGTGGTGAATATATAATATATATTCACCACTCAAAGATAAACATATTATGTGACAGTTCGTGTAGGTGGGTGGAGCACAGAAGGACGGCAGGCCAGAACTGAGTTCACAAAACTCTTTTATTCAGCTTTTCAGCTTTTGTAAACACTCTCACACACTCAGACACACACACACACATCAGCCGTCTGGTTCGGGAGAGAGCTCCCTCTTCTCTCACTCTCTCTCCTTAAATAGGGCACGGTCACTGGGGAAGACACACAAACACATTAATTAACGACAGGTGTAGTGATTCTGCCATTTACCTTCCCTGACTCCACCCTCCTGTCACAGATCGATGCTTGACCACGCCCTCACTGCCACATACCCCCACCGCCCGACTCAGGCCGGGCGGCTGTCCAGCCTGCAGCCGACTCCCCCCCCCTTGACGGGAGAGGAAGTCCGCCACGACCATCTGCGCCCCCGGCCTGTGGATCACCTTGAAATTAAAGGGTTGGAGTGCCAGATACCAACGGGTGATCCGCGCGTTGGCATCCTTCATGCGGTGGAGCCACTGGAGGGGCGCGTGGTCCAAACAGAGGGTGAAAGGGCGTCCCAGCAGGTAGTAACGGAGGGTGAGGACCGCCCACTTGATCGCCAGGCACTCTTTCTCGATGGTGCTGTAGCGCCCCTCACGCACCGACAGCTTGCGACTGATGTATAGGACTGGGCGATCCTCCCCCTCCACCTCCTGGGACAAAACGGCCCCCAGCCCTCTGTCTGACACATCCGTCTGCAACATAAAGGGGAGAGAAAAGTCAGGGGAGTGTAAAAGTGGCCCCCCACACAGTGCAGCCTTTACCTTAGAAAAAGCCCGCTGGCATTGCTCCATCCACTGGACCGGATCTGGTGCCCCCTTTTTAGTCAGATCAGTCAGCGGGCTGGTGATGTCCGAATAATTAGGTATAAACCTACGATAATAGCCGACCAGCCCCAGGAACTGTCTCACCCCCTTTTTGGTCTTGGGCCTCGGGCAGGCCGCAATTGCTGCTGTCTTGTTAATTTGGGGACGCGCCTGCCCATTGCCCAAGTGGAAGCCCAGATACCGTACTTCCACCTGCCCAATCGCACACTTCTTCGGGTTGGCTGTGAGACCCGCTCGCCTCAGCGACCTAAGGACGGCCCTCAGATGTTCGAGGTGCCTCGGCCAGTTGTTACCATAGACGATGATGTCGTCGAGGTAGGCGGCCACATAGGTGGCGTGGGGGCGGAGGACCCTGTCCATCAGCCGCTGAAATGTAGCGGGCGCCCCAAACAGCCCAAAAGGAAGTGTGACTAATTGGTGTAAGCAGAACGGTGTGGAAAAGGCCATTTTTTTCCCGGGATAATGGAGTCAAGGGGATCTGCCAATAACCCTTTGTTAAATCCAGTGTCGAGTAAAAACGAGCTGTACCTAGCCGATCGAGCAACTCATCAATACGAGGCATTGGGTACACATCGAATTTAGACACCGCGTTGACTTTTCTATAGTCTACACAGAACCGGACCGACCCATCGGCCTTGGGAACCAAGACCACTGGGCTGCTCCAGTCACTGTGGGACTCCTCGATGATGCCCATTTCGAGCATGGCCTCGAGTTCTTCCCGAACCACCTTTTTCTTGTGCTCGGCTAACCTGTAAAGGCGGCTACGCACTACCACCCCCGGGGGCGTCTCAATGTGGTGCTCTATGAGGTTAGTGCGGCCGGGCAGGGGCGAGAACATGTCCAAAAACTCGGTCTGCAACTGGGCAACCTCCACGAGTTGGGTCGGGGAGAGGTAGTCTCCACAGGGGACTGGAGAGGTACGTGATGCTAATGTTCCTTTTTGAACCTCCGGCCCCAGCTCCGCCTTCTCCTGAACCACCGACACCAACGCCATGGGGACCTCCTCGTTCCAGAGTTTGAGTAGGTTGAGGTGGTAAATCTGTAGCGCCCCACCCCTGTCCGTTCACCTCACCTCATAGTCAATGTCCCCGACTCGCCGTGTGACCTCAAAGGGTCCTTGCCACTTGGCGACTAATTTAGAGCTCGATGTGGGCAACAGTACGAGTACTTTATCTTCCGGTCCGAATTCTCTAAGGCGCGTACCCTTGTCGTACAGGCGGGTTTGCCGTTCTTGGGCCTGCTGCAAATTCTCCTGGGTTAGGTGTGTGAGTGTGTGGAGTTTTGCGCGCAGGTCAATAACGTATTGAATTTCATTTTTGCTTGGTGAAGGTCCCTCCTCCCAATTTTCTCGCAGCACATCTAAAATGCCGCGCGGCTTACGCCCATATAATAATTCAAATGGGGAGAACCCCATGGAGGCTTGGGGGACCTCTCGCACTGCAAATAACAAGGGTTCGAGCCATTTATCCCAGTTACGCGTGTCCTCACTTACGAATTTTTTAATTATGTTTTTGAGGGTGCGATTAAACCGTTCTACTAAACCATCCGTTTGTGGGTGATACACGCTGGTGCGGATCGGCTTAATACCCAATAACCCATACAGTTCGTTCAGTGTTCGTGACATAAATGAGGTGCCTTGATCAGTCAGAATCTCTTTCGGGATTCCAACTCAGGAGATAACGCAGAAGAGCGCCTCCGCAATACTGCGTGCTGAGATATTGCGAAGAGGCACTGCTTCCGGGTATCGCGTTGCATAGTCCACAAGAACTAATATAAAGCGGTACCCTCATGTTGACCGATCTAATGGCCCGATGAGATCCATCCCAATTCTTTCGAACGGAGTCTCGATTAACGGTAGAGGACGCAAAGGCGCTTTTGGAATGGCCGCTGGATTTACTAACTGGCATTCGCGGCACTCCGTACACCACCTACGGACATCGCCGTGAATCCCCGGCCAATAGAATCGGGCCATTATTCGGGCTAGTGTTTTATCCTGCCCTAAGTGTCCAGCCATGGGATTAAAGTGAGCCGCCTGGAATACCAATTCCCAGCAGCTCTTCGGAATCAAAAGCTGCGTGACTTGCTCTTTAGTTTGAGTGTCCTGCGTCACTCGGTATAATCTATCCTTCATAATCACGAAGTAGGGGAAGGACGGGGTGGCGTTCGGCTGGAGCGTTTGACCATCGGTTACTCTCACTTGGTCAAACGCATGCCGCAGAGTCTCGTCTCGCGATTGCTCTAATGGGAAATCCATGAGGGATTCCCCAACAGAGAGAGGAGGGGCCGGTGGCTCCTCACTCTGACGCGGAGATGACATAGACAGCTCTGTGACAGCTGCTCCCGCCAAAGCGACACTGGGACCTCCCCCTGTTAAATGGCAGGACCCACTCTTCACCAAGTATGTCATTAAATCCCGAAATCCTGGCCAATCAGTCCCCAAAATTATAGAGTGGGTAAGGCAAGGATTAACCACCACCTTCACTATAAATTTTTCCCCTCGGAAAAGAATGTGGACTGACACTAAAGGGTAGTTGTGAACATCCCCGTGCACACACAACACCTTCACCAATTGTGCTCCCCCCAATGCCTCGTCTTGCACCAGGCTTTGGTGGATTGAGGTCTGATTACAGCCAGAATCCACCAACGCCTGATATGTAGCCCCTTGGATACTCACCGGTATGCGATACACTCCGGCCCGATCGGGGGCAGCTCCTGGCGCGTCGGGGATGCGAACCACTGCGCCCACCTCCATTACCGAGCACTGCTGTTGGAGGTGGCCCGGCTCCCTGCAGCGCCAGCAAACCGGCCCAGGCTTCCTCTCTGCACTAGTGCTCTGGGGCTCACTCACCTGGGGGGGGAGAGACAGACCCAGAAGGGAGAAACGGAAGGGCACCGCGGGTGCGGCGGGCCGGCTGGGGTGGCGCCGGCCCCACCTCCGCAGAGGGGGAATGGGGCAAGGAGGAGACACAGAAGGAGGAGAGAGAGAGAAGAGAGAAGAGAAGAGGTCGTCTGTTGTCCTGCCGTTGGGACAGCCGCCAAATGGTCCTCCGCCAGCTCGATTGCCTGATCCAGCGACGCCGGGCGGTCACACTGGACCCACTCTGTGGTTCCTGCTGGTAAACGGGCGATGAACTGTTCCAGTACCACCTGGTCGATGAGTCCCTCGGTGTCGCAGCTGTCGGCCCTCAACCACTGCCAGCAGGCATCCCGGAGTTGCTGGCCAAACGCGAACGGCCGGCCGACTTCCTCCAAGCGCAAAGCGCGGAAGCGCTGCTGCTGCTGCTCGGGAGTGCACCCCACCCGCTGGAGGACGGCCCGGCAAAGGTCCGTGTAGGCCAGCCAGCGGTCGGCGGGGAGCTGTAGCGCGGCCAGCTGTGCCTCTCCCGTTAGCAGGGGGAGGAGGCGCGCCGCACGCTGATCCATCGGCCACCCCGAGGTCTCCGCGACTTGCTCAAAGAGCGTGATGAATGCCTCGGGGTCATCCTGCGGGCCCATCTTTGTTAGGGTGAGGGGGGACGGGCCCGCGGTGGAAGCGTTGGTAGACCCCACCGACGCAAGGAGGTGCCGGAATGCCCAACGATCTTCCTGTTGCGCCAGCACCAGGGCCTCGAACCGTTGTTCTTGCTCCTTTCGGAGGACGAGCAGCGCCTGGTGCTGACTCTGTTGGGCCGTGGTGAGGGCGTGGATCAGGTCCGCAAAGGGGGAGGACTCCATGGGGCTGTTCTCTTCTGTGCTCATGTCCCGGGTTTCGGCACCACTGTGACAGTTCGTGTAGGTGGGTGGAGCACAGAAGGACGGCAGGCCAGAACTGAGTTCACAAAACTCTTTTATTCAGCTTTTCAGCTTTTGTAAACACTCTCACACACTCAGACACACGCACACACATCAGCCGTCTGGTTCGGGAGAGAGCTCCCTCTTCTCTCGCTCTCTCTCCTCAAATAGGGCGCGGTCACTGGGAAGACACACAAACACATTAATTAATGACAGGTGTAGTGATTCTGCCACTTACCTTCCCTGACTCCACCCTCCTGTCACAGACCGATGCTTGACCATGCCCCCGCTGCCACAATATATTTCACAAGTGAGCGAAGCGAATGAGTGAAATATTTTTCACCATGAGAAGATAAACGTCATATCTTCACCCCACTGTGTAATTAACAATTATTCCATGAAATCAAGTCATACATGAGTTGATAGCGTAGCACCGAGTCAGCTATAAGCCATGTACGAGGAGATTAAGTGGAATAACTGTTTTATTCTATCCACATTCACTGGATTTTGAGAAACAGACCATTTTTATTTTTATTTTTTTGCAAATTCGATAAATAAAAACTTTATTCAAAGCATACAACTAAATCATTTCCACTTAGAATGTAAACAAAGCACCGAAATGATGGTAGCAATTTGTGAAAAATGTTATAATAATAATTCTTGAAAAATAAAACAGATACATTCTTACCATCAAATACGTTTATTTAATTTATTTTGTTACTTTTTTATTTGTATATTTTGGGGTTTTGTTTTCGAGTAGAGCTTTTATTTCATCCTTGGTTGGTTCAGCAAAATGCTCCGCCATTGTGTTTTTCTCTACTCACAGGATATGAGCTGATATCCTAGTAGTAGAGTTGCCAATCAGATTGCAAGATTGCTCATATCCAGTGAATGTGGACATAATAATGGCCTTTATATTACCGTATATGGACACATCCACACAAAAAACAACAACAACAACCCCCCCCCCCCCACACACACACAAATTAATCAAAAGAATTTTAATTTTGAACCGGTTTGCCATTTTGACAACATGTGTCTAGTCAACGGGAAAACACTGGGAGTGACGTCATCGGAGTGAAATATCGGGAATTATTATAAATACTGTACAGGCTACTTTTTCCATGGAATAAAAACATTTATTCTATTCCCTTCTAGTGGGTTTATTGATGGCATGCAATATTGTTATTATATCGCTTATCCTTCATGTATTATGCCACTCTCCCCAATGGAGAATGAGCATGCAATATTGTTATAATATTGCATGTTGTCAAGACAACACAACGTCACACACAAAGATCCAATGACAAAACTTTTCTGTTGCGCATGCACACAATCATTTCTTTGTCAGCCAGGAGAGAATGAAGACGGGGTTAATTCAGTGCTCAGTTTAAGCGCTAAATAAATAAACTGAAAACTGAAACTAAAGACATGCTGAACATCCGAAAGGCTACCAAAACTTCAATGGATATTTTTCGTACATATTTACAAGAGAAAAACATACCAATGGACATCAAAAAACTGGAAAAGAGAGCAATAGCAGAAATATTGTCAAAGTTCTACTTGGAGGTGAGGAAAAGTGACGGAGACTTTTAGAAGAGGACTTCACTCGTGCACTTCACTCAGTAAAGCCCTTTTGTTTTGAACAACTGCAATGTAACAATTAACTATGACCAAAAGTAACTTTGAACTTGAACTGTCTACCCGGATATTGCTTGTATATAAGTTGGGTTGTTGTTCAGGCTTTTTGGACTTGTACCATTTTTATTGTTAGAACTTTGACTTTATACATTGGATTGACAAAACATTGCATTGCATTCGAGTGGCATGGTGGTGTAGTAGTTAGCACTGTTGCCTCACAGCAAGAAGATTCTGGGTTTGAGCCCAGTGACTGATGAGGGCCTTTCTGTGTGGCGTTTGCATGTTCTCCCTGGGTCTGCGTGGGTTTCCTCTGGGTGCTCCAGTTTCCCCCACAGTCCAAAGACATGCAGGTTAGGCTAATTGGTGGCTCTAAATTGACTGTAGGTGTGAATGGTTGTGTGTCTTTACATGCCAGCCCTGCGATGACCTGGTGACTTGTTCAGGATGTACCCTGCCCCTCGCCCATAGTCAACTGGGATAGGCTCCAGTTTGTTTGCGACTCTGTACAGGATAAGTGGTTATGGATAATGGATGGATGAATTACATTTGATCAGCATTCAATATTGGGAAGTTACCCTCCTGTTCTTAACTTTTTGTGAAATCTATAATTGTTCCATCAATGTGTATGTATGTATAATAATAATAAAAATAATGGCTGTTTTTTGTGGTATATCAGATATAATCCATTCAGCTACTCATTTTCGACTCATTCAGTATCATGCTAGCTGAACAGAATCTATCTGATATACCATTCAACACCAGCCCATATTATTTAAATCTATCACTCAGATCCGCAATGTATTTTGTATGAAAAATCCGAGTTTTTCAACACAAGAAGATAAACTTCATATCTTTAAGCCAACCTATGACTTCTTTTTATGACATCAACACATTCACAGTAACAAAGAAACAAATATGTGAGTTATGAATATCTTTTCAGCTCCAGACTGAATGCACCATCCCAGACAGACTGCTTTTCAGCAACAGGTTCTGTAGATCAGGTTGTGCTTTCCCTCTGGAGGATATTTGCCCTTCTGTTAGTCTGCTGTTTCATCGCAGCATCAGTTTGAACCTGACACTATCGCTACATCAACATGACAGACCTTTTTGGCCCCACTGAGATCTTTGATATTATTTTTATCTAACATCATTCCCACTCAGAGAAAGCCTGTGTTTTATAACAGAGGAACAGGAGCAGGACTTCTTCTCTGGACCTTATGTGTTTAATTTGGGCAGGGTGAGCTGCTGTTAGCAGATCCAGCTTTAAACAGTGACAGGCTCCCATGCTCTTTTCCTGCAGGATGAAAGCTGAAAGTCCTGAATCGTTACAGCCCAGACGGCTTAACCTGAAGGATTTAAATACTTATTTTTTACTCCTTTTTGTTCCTTTATCTCACTCTGTTTTGTCTTTCCGTTAAAAGACATGGTGCTTTTCCTTTCCTAAAATTAAATCCCCAGAAGAAAGTCAGAGACATTAGAAGCTGTGGCACATTCCCATGCCCTTTGTTTGAAACTAATAGAATTATGCAAATATTTGAACTTTTTTTTTGATCATCAACAACTCAACCAAGAGCATGCAAACTCATCAAAAAGTCTGGAATGATGTGTATGATATCTTAAAATCAGGGCTTGAAAGTACATCGCCAAAAGCATGAGTTACTGTGGATATATTACTTTCTTCTTTTTTGAAGGGCTGTATTTTCAAAATGAAAAGTTAATTAATTAATTAACCAGTGATTAGCCTAATAGAGTTAATGTGGTTTATCATTAGTGTTTTTATTTTTAATTTATTTTTAATAAAAAACACTATACACCCAGGTTACACACAGTCATACATACAGATGTGCACAAAGTTTACTGTACATGCTGACTGTGAACACTGAAACTATACCAATGAGAGCAAAAAGCTTCTTTTGGGTCAGATGTCTCCTCTCCGGTTTGCAGCTCAGATTCTGTTTAAACAATCATAGTGTGTAGCCCAGCTTACTGAACAGAGAGAGAGAGAGAGAGAGAGAGAGTATGAAAGACAGAGACGCAGATAGAGGCACAGAGAGAGAGAGAGAGTATGAAAGACAGAGAGATGGTAGACTGGGTGCAAGAGAGAGGCAGAGGTACAGAGAGAGAGAGAGAGAGAGACGCAGATAGAGGCACCCACACTCAGAGTATGAAAGACAGAGAGATGTAGACTGGGTGCAAGAGAGAGAGTCAGAGGTAGAGAGAGAGAGAGAGAGTGAGAGTATGAAAGACAGAGAGAGATGTAGACTGGGTGCGAGAGAGAGGCAGAAGTACAGAGAAGAGAGAGAGACGCAGATAGAGGCACACACACTCAGAGTATGAAAGACAGAGAGAGGTGTAGACTGGGTGCGAGAGAGAGGCAGAAGTACAGAGAGAGAGAGTATGAAAGACAGAGACACAGATAGAGGCACACACAGAGACAGAGAGAGAGAGAGAGAGAGTATGAAAGATAGATGTAGACTGGGTGCGAGAGAGAGGCAGAGGTAGAGAGAGAGCGAGAATATGAAAGACAGAGATGCAGATAGAGGCACACACACAACAGAGAGACACACACACACAGAGAGAGTATGAAAGACAGAGAGAGATGTAGACTGGGTGCAAGAGAGAGGCAGAGGTACAGAGAGAGAGAGTATGAAAGACAGAGACACAGATAGAGGCACACACACACACACACACACACAGAGACAGAGAGAGAGAGAGTATGAAAGACAGAGAGAGACATACAGTAGACTGGGTGCGAGAGAGAAGCAGAGGTACACAGAGAAAGAGAGAGAGAGAGTTTATGACAATGACAAAAAGAAATCACAGTGAGGTGTGAGGATAATTTAAAAAAGAATTTATTATATTTTCAGAAGGTAAGGAATAATATCTTCAGGGTTTGCTAGCACCAAGATATCAATCCATATGAATCTAACTAAGCCAATAATCTCAGTACCTCAAAGAAAAAAAAATCTGATACACAAAATAAATGGCACCCTGCACAAAACAAACGGCAGTATAGAAAGCTTCATCTGTTCATGGGAGTTGTTTATCTCCGTGTACATTTGTACAAGGTTTATCTGAACTACATTACAACTGGACAGACCGAACACCTCAGTGGTGGATTCTCAGCTGAGATTTGGCCTAGTTTTTTTTTTTTTTTTTGTATTAAACTAACTCAGCGGAAGAAAATATTTCCATTTCATTTATTAGTATGATTACAGATGTAGTGCTTTTAAAAAAGTTAGAAGGCCTCATCTCATTATCTCTAGCCACTTTATCCTGTTCTACAGGGTTGCAGACAAGCTGGAGCCTATCCCAGCTGACTACGGACGAAAGGCGGGGTACACCCTGGACAAGTCGCCAGGTCATCACAGAGCTGATACATAGACGCAGACAACCATTCACACTCACATTTACACCTACGGTCAATTTAGAGTCACCAGTTAACCTAACCTGCATGTCTTTGGACTGTGGGGGGAAACTGGAGCACCCGGAGGAAACCCACGCAGACACGGGGAGAACATGCAAACTCCGCACAGAAAGGCCCTCGCCGGCCACGGGGCTCGAACCCGGACCTTCTTGCTGTGAGGCGACAGCGCTAACCACTACACCACTGTGCCGATGAACGTGTAGTCCTTTATATTAAAAAAAAGTAATAATTTTTAAATTAAAAAATGCATCAAACCTTTACATGGCATCATTATCTAACATGAACAACATTTCAGCTTTCTGTATGATGCTATACCTTTATATAGTAGTTACATCACCATAAAAATTGAGGAAATTATCAATAGTCTGAATAAAAAAAGCTCTTTGATTCTGTAGAGGTCCGTCAGGGAGATGGCCTTTTGCAGGGCACGGATACACACTCCTCAGAAACATCTCTAAATGTTTACTACCACCATCTGCTGTTCATAAGAAGAAATATGATTTCCCTCTTGTCCTCTCCTCTCTGAAACCCAGGAGTGTTGTAACTCTTATGGGTGCGCAAACACATAACTGGCAGTGGTAAATTCAAACCACATTATATTCACTACCATAAACTTTAAGAGCTCTCGCAAAAAGCTACAGCTGCCCTAGGTGTAGATTGTACATCTAAAATGCATTGTATTTGTCCAGCTCTGCTATTGTAGTAACATAATAAAGTGAGATTTTGGCCTGTTTTTAGTAATACAGTATGTGTCAAGAAAACATTTACGATAAAACATCTATAAAACAAGGGTATGATTATTATTTAAAAAAAGACTGTCAGGCTTTATTTTAACCTCTCTCTCTTTCTATGTTTCATCATGAAGCATATTATTATTATGCAACTGTTGTGAATTATTCAGTACTGTACTTATAAAAGTAACGAATGTAAGTCTGGACCTACTGACAGGGGTTTAAAGGGTTAATATTATTTACTCAGAAACTTTCTTCGGATCCATATGTTCAGTTTTTAGTTGCCAAGGATACGCCGCCACCATGAAGGTTAAATCACTCCTAATACTAATTTCATTAATTAGACATGGAGAGGATGAAAAAAACCAACAAAAAAAAAACAGGAGAAGCAGTGTACTGCCATATCTTTATGTATTACTTCTTTGGAATATACGTAGTTCAGTTAAAAGTGAGTAAATGATGCCACATCATTTTCAAAATAATGTTTGTTTGTTTATGCTTTCAAACAAATCAGTGTACAGACATTTACATGCTATATTACAATTCATTATAATATACGTATATATCAATTAGAATATTATTTCTTTCTTACTATATACTGTATAATACATATTATTCTATCCACATCATTCACTGGATATGAGCAATCGTTTGCTCTGATTGGCTACTCTACTTCTAGGACATCAGCTCATATACCGTGAGTAGCAAAAAACAAAATGGCGGCACATGTTGCTGAACCAACCGAGGACGAAATAAAAACTCTACTCAAAAACAAACCCCCCAAAAAACAAACAAAAAAAAAGCAACAAAATATGGAATAAAAGTATTTGATGGTAAGGATGTATTGTTTTTTTTTTCAATATTCAAGAATTATTATTTACTATTATAGCATTTTTCACAAATTGCTACTGTCATTTTGCCAGCTTGTTTAAATTCTAAGCGGAAATTATTTTGTCGGACGTTTTGTATAAAATTTTTATTTATCGAATTTGCAAAAAATAAAAAATAAAAATGTTATGTTTCTCAAAATCCAGTGAATGGCAGCTATAATCTCATCATACAGAGATTATAGCTGACTCGGTGCAACATGCCTTGTCAGCTATCAGCTCATGTACGACTCGATTTTGTGGAACAACTGTTAAATATAATGTTACACTTAACTACAAATTGTCCATTAATAAGTAAAGAATAAACACTTGAGGGTGTGCTATAAGATGAAAATAGCCAATGACAGAGTGATGTGGCCTGATTTATTACATTGCATGCATTTAGCAGACGCTCTTATCCAGAGTGACGTAAACATACCCAGGGCAGCCCAGGGAGCTGTTGGGGGTTAGGTGCCTTGCTCAAGGCTGCTTCAGCCATTCCTGCAGGTCCAGTGACCTTTTGGTCCCAAAGCTGTTTCTCTAACCTTTAGGCCATGGCTTAAATAATGCCCTGATTTAAAATGGAGTTTCTGTTACCAGCCCAAAGTTATTATTTTCTTGTAACAGCATGCCTCAAGGAATTTTATTCCACAGCAATTTGCCAAAGCTAGCAATCATTTAGGGTGGCATGGTGGTGTAGTGGTTAGCACTGTCACCTCACAGCAAGAAGCTTCTGGGTTTGAGCCCAGAGGCTGACGGGGGCCTTTCTGTGTGGAGTTTGCATGTTGTCTGCGTGGGTTTCCTCCGGGTGCTCCAGTTTCCCCCACAGTCCAAAGACATGCAGGTTAGGCTAATTGGTGGCTCTAAATTGACCGGAGGTGTGAATGTGAGTGTCAATGTTTGTGTGTCTCAGTGTGTCAGCCCTGTCATGATCTGGTGGCTTGTCCAGGGTGTACCCCGGGCTCTTCCCCATAGTCAGCTGGGATAGACTCCAGCTTGCCTGCAACCCTGCACAGGATAAGTGGTTACTGATAATAGATTGATAACAATCATTTACTTATTTAAGAATGACATCATACTTTTTAACCATTTATAGTTCTGTTTAATGTTGTGGATCATCTGTGAAACCAGTTTGCTTCTTCTTTCAAGTTAGTCATCACTTCAGTTCTAGCAGATATATAAACAGTATTTCCCTTGCAGCCTCTCTTTTTACTTTGCCTTGAAGTTAAAAAGACAAAGAAAACAAGAAGACAAAGTAATGTATATCCCCCACCCTATATACCAACTATATACCAAGTTTCAAGATATTATTTGCCATGTTTTTCAAGTTCTGCTGCAGGAAACCAACCCTACCTCTTTACACTGACCTCAGCAACCCATGGCATAAACCCACCAGACCTTTGGTCCAGATGAGCTAAAAAATTAAAATTTCTCACATTTCTTAGTATCAAAAGGCACATATACATTACTTAATCAAAACATATACCAACTTTCAAGACCATATCACTCATAGTTTTCAAATTCTGCTCCAGAAACAAAACCTACCCCTAAGATTAACCTGAGAGACTAACTCTGAAATTGTTTCCATGGAAACAAGAAAAATTTTAATATCTCAAATTTCTTAGTTTGAAAAGGCACATCTACATCACCTTGTTAACATGTATACCAAGTTTCAAATCCGTATCATGAACAGTTTTGGATATATGCTCCGGAAACGAACATTGCTCTTAGAAACTAAGTCAAAATCTATTTTTTATGTAAAAATTTGAAGAATACTTTTTTTTTAATCCAAAATAGCAAACAGCACCAGTTCACGTGTTGCTTGATATGTCTACAAAGTTTCAAGAAGATATCTTTAGTAGTTTTAAAGATATGGCCCGGAAATGAAAACGTGACCGGACGGACAGCCAGACGGCTGGACGGACAGCCGGACGGAACCCGTTTCTATATCTCCCACCAAACTTTATATATAGAGAATATATATATATATATATATATATAATGGGATATAGAAATGGGTTCCGTCTGGCTGTCCGCCCAGCTGTCTGGTCACGTTTTCAAAAAAAAAATCTGATTAAAAAAAAATACAGATGGTCATCAAAAAAACAGAAAGTGAGCTGAAATCCTGAAGACTTTCCTGTGGTACGAAAAAAAAACGCACCGATCATTACAAAGCTCTGGCACTCCTTCATTAAATCTTAAATACAAGTTCTGTTGCAAAAAACCTCACTTTATGAATGATTCATGTTTTGTATGGTAAATAACAACATGCTTTATTATTGGTCTTTGATTATATGGATCTTCTGCCATGCAAGGCCCTGTGAATGGGCTGCTACTATAAAAATGAAAGAGTGCTTTAAAATGAACTTGTGGTTTGCATTACAATGAACCTTACTACCAGAGTTGCTGATATAGAAAATTTAACACCATCTGACCAATCAGATTCAAGAATTTAGTCGCACTGTGGTGTAAGAAGTATTAATGTGATGCATTTATAGACAACTGACATGGTTCCCACTTTATTAAATATCAAGCACATAGTTTATTATCGCTTAATCAATCTGGCTGCGGTGTATAAGATACCTATAGAAGAGCAAATCTTCATGGGTCAGGTTATCAGGCTGTCAGGAACAGCTTTCCAGTTGGTTTTACAAGAATGCATAGACTGAGACCTCATCAATACCCTGCAGAGCATTTCTGTCTCTCTCTCACTTTCTTTTTTCCTGAAACCTGCTTTCCGATTGGATTACAGTCAACGCGGTTGCAATCAATGGGGTCTTGTAATCAGTGACAGTGAAACGAGGCTTATGGTGTGGTGCTCACTTGCTCCCCTCCACCCCCTTCTTGCTTCTTTTCTCAAGCAAAGCAGTATGGATCTAAATAGACTCCCACACACCCAGTTCTTGACATCCCAGTTGGTGCAGTCGAATAGCAATCATTAGCCTCATCTGGGGCAGCAGAAGGGTTCAAATGCAGTCATTATGACCATTCAGCATTTGATTGTGATTTGGTCTGCTGCAGTGAAATTCCTTGTATTCAGAAATGGCGGAAGGGTGGGGTGGTTTTTATTGAGCTCATGTTCATGACTCCTGGTTTCAGGTATATTTTATCAATGGTACCAGAGTCGGTCATGCCAGAATTGATTCATGTCATACACTGTTTGACCTTATAGCCTTACTCTGTGTCGTCATCGAGACCTTAAAGTGACCCTTATTTAGTTTTTTTTTATAGTTAAGAAACAATAAGGAGGTGAAAACCACAGGAAGATATAAGCTGGATATTATATGACAGTGTTGTTGAATTCTGAATTCTTAATGGTCAGAAGGTGTTGATTAATTTTCAATAACGGCACCTCTGACTGCATTGCAGCTGCAAACTACTGGTTAATATCAATGCACTCATTATCTCCCCAGCATATACCATAAAGCAGGGGGATGTAGCAATCACTCTGTCCATCTGTCCGCCCATCTGTCTGTCTGTCCGTCTGTAAACATTTTAGTCTCCAGAGCATAACTCAAAAACTATTAGGATATTTTTTTACTTTTCTTTTTTTTTTTTCCATGAAACCTGGGAGTTATGTTACGTGACTAGAGGAGTTGTGCCTTTGGACATTTTGGGATTTCTATGATTTTTATTTTTTTCGTATTTCCATAGCAACCAATTCAACTTAGGAAAATTTGGAGTGGGGTTTCATGTGGGGGCCGGGGGGACACGTCATCTCCTGATGACTCTTGATCTGATATGTTATTTTTCCTGTAGTAAAAGCATACACATACACAGGGCCATGTATGGCAGGCAGTCTACATAAACAAATTTACATAAAAAGTGTGCAATTATTGAGATAATAATAAGTTAATAATAAGTTAAATTTATATAGCGCCTTTCAAAAAACCCAAGGACGCTTTACAATTATAGACAAGGAAAGAAAATAAATAAATAAATAAATAAATAAATGAATAAATAAATAAAAAGTCCACCAAGTAGGGGTCAGAGTGTAATTCCCGTGGTGTAGCAGCCACAGTCCCACCAAAAGGCGCACGAAAACAAGTCCCACATCTCCAGCACCGCCGCCATGACGCCGTCAGCAACATCACTCGAACACCACGCCATGGATCCACAAAGCGAGCAGAGAAGCTCCGCCACACAGAGCACTGGTGTGTCCCAAACTGCCTGCACAGCCGCCGCGACACCACCGAGCAACATTGCTCGGAACATCACGCCAAGCGTTAAAGCGCAGAGCGCTGGACAACCACGATGTAAAATGAGCAACGAGCTCACTGCAGTCCACAGCTGGGAGCGCAGGCATCGCCCACAGCGAACCAAGGCCTGGAGGGAACCGACGCCCAAAACTAGGTCCGGAGCTACACCACAGCCGGCGGACAAAACACTCAAACAAACATCAAACTACACAAACACACAGAAAAAAAAATAGAAAAAGAAATAAAATAAAAAAGCTCTGGTGAGAAGCGGCAGCCAGAACGCGCACGACGTACTCTCAACCGGAAACGGAAACGAAAAAAAAAGCTATGTAGTACATAATAGTACTACCATGAGAGGGTGACATTTTCTGTAAGGAGATGTTCATTTATGGAAGGAGTCTCCAGTGTTAGGGCTTTATAACAGTCAGAGATAAAGCTGTAACTTTTTGTTTTCTAACACAAAATTGTCTCAAAAGAGAATTTTGAGGGCTTTTTTTTGTCAACATAAGGGATATTATTATGCATACAGGACACTTTTTCGATGCAATAAAAATGTATTCTATTCCATTTGAGTGGGTTTTAATCATTTGATTTGATAGCATGCAATATTGTTAGCATATCGCTTATCCTACATGTATTATGCCACTCTACCCAATGGAGAATGAGCGTTGAATATGGTTTACAATATTGCATGGTTGTCAAGACAACATGACATCACACGTCGGAGACGTAAAACTTCTGCGCTAGCAAGCAACTGTGACAATTTGTAAACAAACATGGCTGCCAGGTTTGCTTTGTTAAAAATGGAGATTTTAGAAGAAGAAGAAGAACAGCAACAACTTTATTCATCACATGTACACTTGTGAAATTCCTCTCTGCATTTAACCCAACTGAAGCAGTGAACACACACATACCCAGAGCAGTGGGTAGCCATGTTACCAGCGCCCAGAGAGCAGTTGGGGGTTAGATGCCTCGCTCAAGGGCACCTCAGCCTAAGGCCGCCCCATGTTAACTTAACCGCATGTCTTTGAACTGTGGGGGAAACCAGAGGACCCAAAGGAAACCCACACAGACAAGGGGAGAACATGCAAACTCCACACAGAAAGGCCCCCGTTGGCTGCTGGGTTGGAACCCATAACCTTCTTGCTGTGAGGCAACAGTGCTAACCACTGTGCCACATTCTGAGAGAATTTTGAAAGTGAAAGATGCGTTGAACACTCGAAAATAATAATAATAATAATAATAATAATAATAATAATTTTGGCTGGCTTTTATGTGGTATATCAGATATATTCCATTCAGCTACTCGTCTTCAACTCGTTCAATATCGTGCTAGCTGAATGGAATCTATCTGATATACCATGAAAAAAAGCCAGCCAATATTATTTAAATAGAAACTAGCTTTTTATGGATGTTCCACAACATTAAATATACGTATAAAGAGATTTAAAAAAATAAAAAACATGACAAATCATTCATCAATAAATAAAAATTTTTAACATTGGCAAGTTGCCAAATGTAGTATAAGAAGAATATAACACTCCAGCACTTGCTTTTATAGGAAAATAATCAACTTTCTAGTGATAACAGTCACCACATCACACCATCCTTTCACTGATCATTTTCTAATAACCGCATGTTCTTTTATTCCTTACGTAAAATGAAAGCACCAAAGAGCTACCAATACTCAAATGCAGAATGTTGTAGAGGGTCATGTTTATATATCTTCATTTGAGAGATTTTGAATCTGAACCACATTAGCCTACATATGGACAGGTCTGATATTTCAGTGATAAATTAATAAGTCCAGTCTTGGCCTGTTTTTATTTATTTATTTATTTATTTTTCAGCACAAGACTGACCTGTTTCAACAAGCTCTTTTGTGCAGTAAAATGAAAAATAAGATTTTCTCTGATTCTCCTCAACCATTCGAAAGGTAGGTGACCTTGTGTTAAAATACTGCAGCACATTTTAAGAGCTGCCCAACACCTAGAAACATTTTTTGTTTTTAAAATAGTTCATTACCTATACTAGTATACACTCACTGGCCACTTTATTAGTTACACCCATAATATACCTGCTGTTTGATGCAGTTCTCTAATCAGCCGATCCCTTGACGGCAGCACGATGCATCAAATCATGCAGATACAAATCAAGAGCTTCAGTTAATGTTCACAGTGTTCAAACATCAGAATGGGAAAAATTGTGATCTCAAAGTGTGACTTTCTTTCACTGTGGCATGGGTGTTGGTTTAAGCCAGATGAACTGGTTTGAGTATTTCAGAAACTGCTGATCTCCTAGGGTTTTCACACACAGCAGTCTCTAGAGTTTACACAGAATGGTACGAAAAACAAAAAGACATTGAGTTGAGTGAGGGACAGGTCTGTGGATGGAAACAAGCACCTTGTTGATGAGAGAGGTCAGAGGAAAATGGCCAGATTGGTTTGAGCTGCTAGGAAGGGCATAGCAACTCATAGAAACTCTTTACAACCGTGGTGAGCAGAAAAGCTTCTCAGCATGCAACAGCAGAACAGAAGACCACACTGGGTTCCACTCCTGCAGCCAAGAACAGGAATCTTAGAATCAAGAACAAGTTCCTATTAAAGTTGCCAGTAAGTGAGTGTAGATTACATTAGCGGAGTAACTATTTCAGATAATACCTGTATTTCAGTGCACCCCTAGTTTATACAAAAGATGCAAATTAAGGCAAGGATACACCAATTTATGAGAACAGGCATGACATTGATTTTAAATTTTCATTTTAATTTGTCCTACTCTTGTGTAGGATTTTTTTTTTCCTGATGTGGGAGTTGGAAGTTACAAATGCAGGAAAACAGATTTCAGTGCTGTGCTTAGTGCTAATATTAGCTAGCTAATTTAAGCAACAGCTCACTTTAATTCTTTAGAAATTTAATTTTGTAGTTTAAGTCTATAGAAAAATCAGCTTTGCAGAAATTCAGATTTCCATGTACAATTATAAATCTTTACTCTCTTACAACTGTATGAAGTCAAACAGAAGTAAGTGTGTGTGTGTGTGTGTGTGTGTGTGTGTGTGTAAAAGGATGTTTGGTATACACTACCGTTTAAAAGTTTGGGGTCACCCAGACAATTTTGTGTTTTCCATGAAAAGTCACACTTTTATTTACCACCATAAGTTGTAAAATGAATAGAAAATATAGTCAAGACATTTTTCTGGCCATTTTGAGCATTTAATCGACCCCACAAATGTGATGCTCCAGAAACTCAATCTGCTCAAAGGAAGGTCAGTTTTATAGCTTCTCTAAAGAGCTCAACTGTTTTCAGCTGTGCTAACATGATTGTACAAGGGTTTTCTAATCATCCATTAGCCTTCTGAGGCAATGAGCAAACACATTGTACCATTAGAACACTGGAGTGAGAGTTGCTGGAAATGGGCCTCTATACACCTATGGAGATATTGCACCAAAAACCAGACATTTGCAGCTAGAATAGTCATTTACCACATTAGCAATGTATAGAGTGTATTTCTGATTAGTTTAAAGTGATCTTCATTGAAAAGAACAGTGCTTTTCTTTCAAAAATAAGGACATTTCAAAGTGACCCCAAACTTTTGAACAGTAGTGTAAGCATTATAGTTTTTATGATTACTGCAGAAGTTCTTAGATATGAAGACTTCTCTGTGTTACATGTGTTTTTCATTATAATTCATTAACAAACAAAAGCAGAGTCACAGACCATCACTCTACTACCATCATTTGTCGGTTTATCCAATATCTTCATTTTAGGCTATAAGCCCCTTCCCTTTTGGTCTGTGGTGTATGATTGGTTGGCTTGGCACAAAAAGCATCCATTGCTCCATGCTTTATGAGTTCAGTGTCTGTGTACTGTACTATACTGAGTGATACTTCTCACTGTGAACACACTATTATGTATCCTCCAATATCAGAGTACATGAGCACAAGCACACGATTTGAAAATCATCTTGCATGTTTTTTTTTTAATTGTGCAGATTCTAAATCTCAAGCTTTCTTTATGCTAGATTCTTGCAGGCTCTAAAATCCAGTATGTACAGCACCTCTGTTTCTGCCTGAGCTTTGCAGAGAGTCATGTAACATATCGCTGATGTAGCTTAGCATCTCCTCATGCCTTCCAGTCGGCTCTAAATCTGCATGCGCTGCTGCTGTACTCACACCAGCAAACTCAAGGATTACTGTTGGTGCGTAAAAAAGGCAATTAATCTCATTCTGAAATGGTTTTTGCTATATAGTGGCACTTTGAGAACTGTGAAGTCTGGTGAAGATGTTTATGTTTACTAATTTCCCCTGAGCAGTAATAAGAAGGAAAGGACTTTTTTTATGTGTTAATGACACAGTTCTTTTATACACTGTACAGTATGTGTCACATAAAGAGCAATAGATGGATGTAAGTGCAGGAAGATAGTTTAGTAAAAGGTATGCTGGCAAACAGATCCAAAACGTAATTCAAAATCATGGTCAAATAACAAACAGAGGTCACGCAAGGCACAAACAGGATATCCAAAGAAATATAATAGGCAAAGTCCAAAAAAAAAAACCAAAGAGGGTCAAAACCAGAAAAGCAATACAATATACAAGGCTTGGTAACACCAGATGCAGGGAACAGAGTATAGAATTCATAAAGTCTGTGTGTTGCTGAGAGTCTTTATATGCATGTGCTGTGATTGCATGCTAATCAGGAACAGGTGCATGGTAATTAGTCCTAATGGTGCTGCACGTGCGTTGTAATCTGCGGCGCATGCTTCAAGTGCCAGTGCACGTGGATGTGACAGAACACCCCCCCCCCCCCCCCCCAGAGCTAAAAACCTCCTTGTTGGACCCTGGGGATGAGGACCCAGAGCTGGACAAAGTCCCCTCGGAGTTCCACTTGGGAAGGATGTGACACCAGAACATGGGCTTAGGTGTAGGTTTGGGTTCTGGTTTGGGTTCTTTGTATGAGAGTGTGGAAGCAGGTGGAAGCTTTGGTTCAGGCTTGGCTTGGCACTGGGTGCTAACCACTGCACCACCATGCTAACATTAACTTCACACCACCCCGTTATTGTTTATTTTCTTATAACAGTATATCCCAAGTGGTTTATTCCTTACTTAACTTATGCTGCACCTTACTTCAGCTTTTATTTGTTTGTTAACTGTTTTATTCATTGCTAATTTGAAAACAGACAAGAGCAACTCTAGACAACTCAACCCAGGGAAGAGACCTTTATTCGTCACATGCACACTTCAAGCACAGTGAAATTCAGACAGGACTTCATCTAGAAGCTGTATGATACCATGTGGTAGAAGCCAGAAATCTCTGGAACTTACAAGGCCAACAACCCATCCCTGATCCAGAACAATCAACATCAGGACATGGAATGTGAGGGCCATGTATAAAGTAGGAGACAGTGTAAGTGGCAGTGGAGATGAGAAACTACAAGCTCACCCTGCTAGGGATCAGTGAAACCAACAGACACAGTTAGGACAGAAAAGACTTGCCACAGAGGAGATGGTGCTGTATTCTGGACATGAGGAGGACAACACAGCAGTACAACACTGCATTTCTAAATGACACATAAAAGCTGGAAGAGTACAGAGTGTCCCTAAACAACAAGTTGCACATACTGCAAGAACTAAGGGAGATTGAAGTAGAGACCACAGACAGCAAATGGAAGAAGATCAAGGCAGTAACATCAGTTGGCAAGGAAGTGCTCAGCCCCAAGAAGTATCAACACAAGGAATGGATAACTGCAGAGACTCTCTGCAAGATCCGAAAGAAGAAAGATAAGAAAGCTACAGTAAATAACAGCAGTGCAAGAAATGAGAGGACAAGGGCACAAGAGGCATACACAGAAGTAAACAAGGCTGTCAAGAATAATATCAGAGCCAACAAGAGAAGTTGCATCATGGGGCTGCCAAGAGAGGTGGACGAAGCAGCAACATGAAGAAATATGAAAGACTTGTATGACACCAACAAGAATCTGTCAGGAAAGTTTACTAAACCAGACAGACTTGTCAAAGACAAGGAAGAGAAGGCAATAATGGGTGACAAACAACAGTGCAGCATATAGGTGGAGCACTTCAAATAACTCTTGAACAGACCAGCACCATCAAACTTTCCTGCTTTACAGTCAGCAGTAATGAATCTGCCTATACACTGCAGAAAACCAAGCAAAGAAGAGACCTGGACTGCCATTAGACAACTGAAAAATGCCAAGGCAACAATACCTTACAGCATTGCTGCAGAAGCACTCAAGGCTGACCTCAACTCTATGGTAGAGATGCTTTACCCTCTCTTTGAGAAGATCTGAGAAGAGGGACAAGTACCATCAGACTGGAAGGAAGGTTATCTTTTCAAGATCCCCATGAAAGGCAGCCTCAGCAATTTTGCCAACTACAGAGGCATCATGCTCCTGTCCACACCAAGGAAAGTTTTCAACAGGATCCTCCTGAACCAAATGTAAGATGCAGTTGATGCCCAACTAAGAGACCAACAACCTGGCTTTTGCAAGGACAGATCCTGCACAGACCAAATCACTACTCTATGAATCATTATAGAGCAGTTGGTGGACTCCTCCCTCTAAGTCAACTTCATCGACTACAAGAAGGCATTTAATAGTCTGGATAGGAAGCTACTCTGCAAACGTCTTTGCCATTATGGAGCACTGATCAAGATGCTCAACATCATCCGCAACTCATATGAAGGAATAAATTGTAAAGTAGTGCATAGAGGGCAACTCACAAATGCTTTTGAAGTGAGGACAGGAGTTCATCAAGGCTGCCTTTCCTCTTCCTTCTGGCAATTGACTGAATTATGAAGACATCCACAGCCCAGACCAGGATGGGAATCCACTGGACACCTTTCACACAGCTTGACAACCTTGATTTTGCAGAAGCAGAAGAAGATTGACAGACTGGTTACCACCTCTATGTCAGCACAAACCCATCAAACTAAAGGGAGATGCATTGGAAGAAATGCTACCTCAGCATCATCAACATGCAGAGTGGAACAGATGCAGATGTGAGAGCATGCATTGGCAAAGCGAGAACAGCTTTTCTGCACCTGAAGAATATCCAGAGCTCAATGGAACACTCTATTCAAACCAAGATCAAGTTTTGCAACAGCAATGTTCTCTTGCATGGATCTGAAACATGGAGGAGGAGGATGACAACCATGAAGAAAATCCAGCCCATCATCAAAACTTGTCTGGGAAGAATTCTCAAGATCCACTGGCTCATTGCCATCATCAGTGACTTCTGAGAGAGAACAAATCAGTTGAAAGTAGAACATCACCAGAAAGTCAGCTGACATGGAATGCTCAGGGCAAACAGAAGAGAAGACAGCTGTGAAACAACTGCCGCCAGGACCTTGATGCAGACACCAAGCGAATGGGTTACAACAGGAGCTAGTTAGAGCTAGTTAGTCCATATTGGTGGCCTATGCCCCAGGCAGGGGAGCAGGCAGTAAAACAAACAAACAAAAAAAGGATGTTTTCCTGCTTTTTTTTTTTGAGTGTACATACAAATCTCATTTCCAGAAAAGTTGGGATATTTTCCAAAATGTAATGAAAAGAAGAATTTGTCATTTGTTAGTTCATTTTTAACAAATGTTTTAATTCAATTAACAAATCCGTGATCTGTTAATTCTTTTATTTATATTGTGATTTTAGAGAGACATATGTTGCCATCAAGGTGGCATGTCTTCCCGGGAAGTCCATACTTATTTCAGTAGAATAATGCTAGGCCTCATTCTGCACGTGCTACAACAGTGTGACTTCATACATATAGAGTGCATTTGCTTGACTGGCCTGCTTTCAGTCCAGTTCTGTCTCCTATTAATAATGCATGACGGAATCAGACAGTGGTGACCACAAACTATTGAGCAGTTGAAGTCTTGTATCAAGCAAGAATGGACACAATTTCCAATAGCAAAACTGAAACAATTAGTATCCTCAGTTCCCATATGATTAAAAACTGTTATTAAAAGGAAGTTGATGTAACACAATGGTAACAATGCCTCTGTCTCAACTTTTTTTGAGTGTGTTGCAGGCATCAAATTCTAACTTTCTTTATATTTACAAAATAGAATTGATTTGGTCAGTAAAACTATTGAAAATCTTTTCTTTGTACTTTTGTCTTTTAAATAAAATTTCACATGGATTAACAAATTACAGATTTTTGTTTTTGTTGCATTTTGGAAAATACCTCAACGTTTCTGGAAATGGGGTTTGTACAAAGTATGTTTTGTCAGGTAATTTAATAAATTTGTTTAATTTAATGTGCAAAACATTCATGAGAGGACATTTGTATTCAGGGCTGATACATTATTCACATTTGTAGCTTGAATAATTACACATTGTAAATGGTGACAGAGCCCTGAGCACGGCTTCCACTTTTTAGTCCTCCATGTGCTTTTGTTTATGTTTTACCATGTACATCTATCTATCTATCTATCTATCTATCTATCTATCTATCTATCTATCTATCTATCTATCTATCTATCTATCTATCTATCTATCTATCTATCTATCTATCTATCTATCTATCTATCTATCTATCTATCTATCTATCTATCTATCTATCTATCTATCTATGGGGGGGTTGGTCCTGTCTTCACCGGTTCTATGTTTGTCTCTGATTGTTTGTCTTCTTCCCTGATGTGTTTATGTTTCACGTAAGTCTTGATAATATCATGCATTTTCTGAGAGGCCTTCCTTATGCTATGACTTTCAAGTTTACATGTTTATATGCTCACCTGTGTTACTGTTTATTATTACCTTGCCCGCAACAGAGTAAGTGAGGAGAGGTATTGTAACCGGTGCAGTTTGTTTGGTTGTTTGTCTGTCTGTCTGTTTGTTTGTGTGTCTGTCTGTTAACAATCTAACATCTAGACGGTTGCACCGATTGACTCAAATTTTCAGGGTAGGTGGGCAATGGTCTGTAGATTACCTGATTAAATTTCTGGGGTAATCAGCTCAAGGTGAAGGTCAAGGTCACCGGAAAGGTCAATCGTTTTGTCAAAATAACATATTTTCCATTGTAACTCAAAAACGGTTGCAGATAGATAGATAGATAGATAGATAGATAGATAGATAGATAGATAGATAGATAGATAGATATTTACTATTATGAGCATATAGGAACTCCCATATGGTCTTTCATTTGGCACCATGATCTTTGACCTTGAGTGACCTTGAAAGGTCAAACTCAAGGTCATGGATTTTCAGAGGGCTGTAACTTGAAAACGGTTGATGGTAAACAGATATTTACCCTTATCAACTTACAGGAAGTGCCATATGGGCTTTAATTTGGCACCATGATCTTTGACCTTGAGAGACCTTGAAAGGTCAAACTGAAGGTCATGGGTTTTTAAAGGGCTATAACTTTAAAATGGTTCATGATAGACAGATGTTTACCATTATCAACATATAAGAAGTCCCGTATGGGCTTTCAGTTGCCACCATGACCTTTGACCTTGAATGACTTTGAAATGTCAAAATCAAGGTCATGGATTTTCATAGGACTATAACCTGACAGCTGATGATTGAGAAATATTACCATTATCAACATCTCATCTCATCTCATCTCATCTCATCTCATCTCATTATCTCTAGCCACTTTATCCTGTTCTATAGGGTCGCAGGCAAGTTGGAGCCTATCCCACCTGACTACGGGTGAAAGGCGGGGTACACCCTGGACAAGTCGCCAGGTCATCACAGGGCTCCATTATCAACATATAGGTATAAAATAAGTGCTGCTGGGCGAGGTTTGTTTTGCCTGGCAACACTTGTTGTAGATGTTCCGATGATGCCTGTATGTACTTTGATCCATGCTATTGATTTGGTTTGGGAGATATGATGATATAATACCAATATTGTCATCAAATATGTCACAATACACGTTTTCTGAAATATCATAGATATCTTAAGTATTTTAATAACAATAAGAAATTAGACATTAGAAGCAACTGATTGCTGAATTTGTACTCTTTTTTATTTTGAAATGTTCTATGGATGTTACTGTGGCAGCGGGGGCGTGGTCTAGCATCGGTCTGTGACAGGAGGGCGGAGTCGGGGAAGTTAAGTGGCAGAATCACTACACCTGTTGTTAATTAATGTGTTTGTGTGTCTTCCCAGTGACCACGCCCTATTTAAGGAGAGAGAGTGAGAGCAGAGGGAGCTCTCTCGACAACCAGACGGCTGATGTGTGTGCGTGTGTCTGTGTGTTTGCAACTGCAAAGTGCAAATAAAAGAGAGTTTTGTGAGATCAGTTCTGTCCTGCTGTCCTTCTGTGCTCCACCCATCTACATGGACTGCTACAGTGGTGCTGAAACCCGGGATCCGAGCGCAGAAGACAACAGTCCCATGGAGTCCTCCACCTTCGCCGACCTGATCCACGCCCTCACCACAGCCCAACAGAGCCAGCACCAGGCGCTGCTTGCCCTCCGAAAGGAGCAAGAACAACTGTTCGAGGCCCTGGTGCTGGCGCAACAGGAAGATCGTCGGGCGTTCCGGCACCTCCTTGCGTCGGCAGGGTCCACCATCTCCACCGCCGCGGGCCCTTCCCCCCTCACCCTCACGAAGATGGGCCCGCAGGACGACCCCGAGGCATTCTTCACGCTCTTTGAGCAGGTAGCAGAGACCTCGTGGTGGCCGGTGGAACAGCACGCGGCGCGCCTCCTCCCCCTGCTAACGGGAGAGGCGCAGCTGGCCGCGCTACAGCTCCCCGCCGACCGCCGGCTGGCCTACGCGGACCTTCGCCGGGCCATCCTCCAGCGGGTGGGACGCACCCCGGAGCAACAACATCAGCGTTTCCGCGTTCTGCGCTTGGAGGAAGTCGGCCGGCCGTTCGCGTTTGGCCAGCAACTCTGGGATGCCTGCTGGCAGTGGTTGAGGGCCGACAGCTGCGACACCGAGGGACTCATCGACCAGGTGGTACTGGAACAGTTCGTCGCGCATCTACCAGCGTGAACTGCAGAGTGGGTCCAGTGCCACCACCCGGCATCGCTGGATCAGGCAATCAAGCTGGCGGAGGATCATCTGGCGGCTGTCCCGATGGCAGGACAGCAGACGACCTCTTCTCTTCTCTCCTCTCTCTCTCTCTCCCCTCCTCCTGTGTCTTCTCCTCGCCCCATTCCCCCACCGTGGAGACGGGGGCCGGCGCCACCTCAGCCGGCCCGCCGCACCCACGGTGCCCTTCCGTGTCTCCCTTCTGTGTCTGTCTCTCCCCCCCCCCTCAGGTGAGTGAGCCCCAGAGCACTAGTGCAGAGATGAAGCCCGGGCTGGTTTGCTGGCACTGCAGGGAACCGGGCCACCTCCAACAGCAGTGCTCGATAATGGAGGTGGGCGCGGTGGTTCGGATCCCCAATGCGCCAGGAGCCGCCCTCGATCGGGCCGGAGCGTATCGCATACCGGTGAGTATCCAAGGGGATACATATCAGGCGTTGGTGGATTCTGGCTGTAATCAGACCTCAATCCACCAAAACCTGGTGCAAGACGAGGCTTTGGGGGGAGCACAATTGGTGAAGGTGTTGTGTGTGCACGGGGATGTTCACAAATACCCTTTAGTGTCGGTCCACATTATTTTCAGAGGGGAAAAATTTATAGTGAAGGCAGCGGTTAATCCTCGCCTTACCCACTCTTTAATTTTGGGGACTGATTGGCCGGGATTTCGGGGTTTAATGACACACTTAGTACAGAGTGGGTCCTGCCATTTGACAGGGGGAGGTCCCGGTGTCGCTTTGGCGGGAGCAGCTGTCACAGAGCCGTCTACGTCATCTCCGCGCCAGAGTGAGGAGCCGCCGGCTCCTCCTCTCTCTATTGGGGAATCCCTCATGGATTTCCCATTAGAGCAATCACGAGACGAGACTCTGCGGCATGCGTTTGACCAAGTGAGAGTAATCGATGGTCAAACGCTCCAGCCGAATGCCACCCCATCCTTCCCCTACTTCGCGATTATGAAGGATAGATTATACCGAGTGACGCAGGACACTCAAACTAAAGAGCGAGTCACGCAGCTTTTGATTCCGAAGAGCCGCCGGGAATTGGTATTCCAGGCGGCTCACTTTAATCCCATGGCTGGACATTTAGGGCAGGATAAAACACTAGCCCGAATAATGGCCCGATTCTACTGGCCGGGGATTCGCGGCGATGTCCGTAGGTGGTATACGGCATGCCGCGAATGCCAGTTAGTAAATCCAGCGGCCATTCCAAAAGCGCCTTTGCGCCCTCTACCATTAATCAAGACCCCGTTCGAAAGAATTGGGATAGATCTCGTCGGGCCATTAGATCGGTCAACACGAGGGTACCGCTTTATATTAGTTCTGGTGGACTATGCAACGCGATACCCGGAAGCAGTGCCTCTTCGCAATATCTCAGCACGCAGTATTGCAGAGGCACTCTTCCGCGTCATCTCCCGAGTTGGAATCCCAAAAGAGATTCTGACTGATCAAGGCACCTCGTTTATGTCACGAACACTGAACGAACTGTATGGGTTATTAGGTATTAAGCCGATCCGCACCAGCGTGTATCACCCACAAACGGACGGTTTAGTGGAACGGTTTAATCGCACCCTTAAAAACATAATTAAAAATTTTGTAAGTGAGGACGCGCGTAACTGGGATAAATGGCTTGAACCCTTGCTCTTTGCAGTGCGAGAGGTCCCCCAAGCCTCCACGGGGTTCTCCCCGTTTGAATTATTATATGGGCGTAAGCCGCGCGGCATTTTAGACGTACTGCGAGAAAATTGGGAGGAGGGACCTTCACCAAGCAAAAATGAAATTCAATACGTTATTGACCTGCGCGCAAAACTCCACACACTCAGACACACGCACACACATCAGCCGTCTGGTTGTCAAGAGAGCTCCCTCTGCTCTCACTCTCTCTCCTTAAATAGGGCGCGGTCACTGGGAAGACACACAAACACATTAATTAACAACAGGTGTAGTGATTCTGCCACTTAACTTCCCCGACTCCGCCCTCCTGTCACAGACCGATGCTAGACCACGCCCCCGCTGCCACAGTTACATTATTTCCAGTATTAATAATTGCTGTAGGGCTTTAAGTTAAAGATTTTCAGAGGGTTGTTTTTTTTCCTTTCAATGCAACACCTTTGCTGGTCGCATAATAAATTGTGTCATGTATCACTGAAATGTCTTCATGCATTGTAATAATGATAATATGCTATTTTTCCTATGGATTATGTTTCTTACATTTCCCATAATAAATCATATGCTGAGATTATGCACTTGCATCCTGCCTCATTCACCCTCACATTACAGAATGCCCCTGTTCAGTCAGATAAACACCTGGACGATGGCTTAGTTTGAAGACTGTATTGATCTCCTTATAAATGAGCATTGTTAGGACTTGAGCTAGAATCCTAGTGGCATTTTTTTCTTTTTTTACTTCATTACACTGTTGTAAGGAGTTGTTCGGTCTGTATGGGCTTAAGGGACTGATTTCATTTCATGTAGCACAATTAGCCAAGTTATACAGAGTGCCTGCTGGCAATGATGCAGAGAAACGAGGGTTCATAATGGAACAGCTATGAGACTGACCAGTAACTGTGTATTAAAATGGACTCAGTTGCTGCATTTACATGAAAATATGTAAGAAAATAAACAGGCTTTTAAGACATAATGCGTAATGTTCCTCTCAGAGCTCTTACAGTTAATGTATAAGCTAGCTAGTGACATAAGGTAGACATTCAGCCTTCCATTTAGCTTACAGCTTACAAATATATATTGAGATTTCTTGTGCTGTCTTTACATTCAATGTGTCATCATCTTCTCCAGCAGTACCTTCTGCTTTTCTCCTTCACCTCGTCCTTGTCGTCCATTTGTCGTCAGGTTATAACCACTGCAGTTAATAATGTTTAACCGTGGAAGTTGAGGCTGCTTGTGCTGGGAGAGTCTATGAGTGTACACACACACACACACGCCGTGTCTAACAGATGGCTCCTCAGTAAAGTGGAAATTGTCTTCGCTTTTGGTAAAGGCACACATGGTGTGGTTGTAAAAGACCAGCACACTTCATGAAATAGGATGTGTTGTACATCGTTTAACTGCATTCACTCAGTGCAAAGACTGTTCAGTTTATAACATGGAGATAATTTTAAGTATTATATATTAATTATATCTAATTACTAAATCACTACATGATCAATAATATACTAATATAATTCAATTTACTTAAGTTGAACAAAAATTAACAAATTTTCAAGAGCCAGTTTGTCACTGGCCCTTCTGACCATTATAATGAATATGTGTGACTTAAATTTAATTAAATTTAATTTAATTTAAAAATAAAAATATTAATTAGATCAGCAGCTACAATTATCAGCAGTCCATAATTATTGACACCTTTTCAGATTTACCAATAAAAAACAATTTTACAAAGGTGAGTTTCAATTACAACAGTTATTATTGGTTAATTAATCAACCGGAAGACCCGCATCAACCTTTGACCTTGTCGTCTGATGATACAGCTCGTTAACTGAGATGGAATTTTTTTAGCATGATCAGCAATTTGAGGAAAACCCGGGCGTTATCATCGCAGGAAAGCATGGTGGAAAGATCATGGACATGTTTTTACTTCTCAAATTCACTGATATTTCATGATCCCCTTGTCGAAACCTGCTTTGTTTCTTACTCTTTCATTTGATAGGCACCATTTTGTATCTAAACGCGCGTTTGAGAATCACATGAGGTGTCGATAATAGTGATCACTTTCACCGGTGTCCACCATTATCGACACCCTGTGGAATTAAATGACATTTACAACTGTTATGGATCGATCTTTGTGTAACATTGTTGAAGTAAATGAAGTATTTAAAAAAAATAAAAGTGCTATGATTTATCTTTTTTTCTGATTCATAACAGAATGAAATGTTTATAGAGTATTTGGAATTCTATTGCAATAAATAGAATTAGACCAGAATTCAATTCCTAGCATATAAAAAATGACATGCTTGAAATATTTAGATTTTTCTATTCCATTCAATTTTTTTTTTTTAGTTTGTTGTAAATATCTACCACATATTACAATATCAGTAGACATTTTATATTTTGGTTCAAGGAATGACATGCGACCTTTGACCTGGATTTTCATGTGGTTACAATGTCAATTTCCTGTTGACATTTATTGGTAAATTACAAAACTAGAAATTAATACAAACAACAACGAATGATTAACAAAATGTGATCTATGAAAATACTTAGAAAGTGGGTCGAAAGCGGAACAAAAAGATTTTCTGTCGCAGGTTAAACATTATCAGTTCATTTGTTTACAAACATTAGAATTACTTCCTCATTTATGTAAGCACTGATATCAATATATTTATATAAAATATATTTTGTACTAAATAAAAGTCTATGTAAAACACATTTTAAATAAAAAACTGTTTTGTTAACTTAATACCACATACCGGTTATGATTATTTTTTTAATAACTAACCATCTGGATGTCGATAATTGTGGAACGGTGTCGATAACCGTGGACAAAGGTGTCAATACTTGTGGAATGGTGTCACGTGATCTGATACACTAAGTAATCAGGAATCAACTCTTTTTTTTTCCAGTGGAAGTTTGAGTATTCTTGCACAATTGACATATTGAAAGTCTATTCTACTTTTGCAATGGCCAATAGATCATTAAGGTGTCAATAATTGTAGGCACCCCTCTAGTATGCCTTATGAATCCTCAATAAATAAAGAAAAAAATGTTCAGCAAGTGAATAAATTGTTAATGTTAGGCCAAATACAAGCAATCCAAAAAAGAACTAGCATTTCATCCATTCATTCATCAATCCAACCATCCCTCTATTTATTCATCCATCCACCCATCCCTCTATTTATCCCCTCTACTTATCCTTCAATGTATTCATGAATTTATCCATCCATCCATCCATCCTTGTACTCATCCATCTATTTATCCATTTATGTTTTCATCCAACCACCCATCCATACATACATATATCCATGCATCAATTTATACATCCATCAATTCATCCATCCATACATCATTCTTTTTATCCCCTGTACTTATCCATTAATTTATTGATGAATTTATGCATCCATCCATCCTTCCTTGCATTTATGCATTCATCCATCCATTGATCCAACCATGCATTCATCTAGCCAATCATCCATTTATCCAACCACTCATCAATCCATACATCAATTTATGTATCATGCCTCCATCCATCCATTTATGCAACCGTCTATCTATTCATTCATCAGTGCATCCACCCATGTATTAATTTATGCATTTATCCTACCACTCATCCATCCATCCATCCATCCATCCATCTATCCATCAATCCTTCCATCCATTCATCCATCCACTCCATAACATTGGTATCTCAGTGGTTCTGGCAATGCCAAGCTGCCACTGTTATTCCGTTGAGCAAGTTCAATAACCCTTTCTGCTCCATGTGGCTGTATCATGGTGAACCTGTGCATTGACCCCAGCTTCTTCGTCATAGAAATTCAGTCTTTCTCTCATTTGTTCATCCATCCAATATTTAATCAGTTTATCCATGCATTCATCCATGCTTGCATCTGTTCCATCCTTCCACCTATCCATTTTTTTTCCACCTGAGAGAATACCATCTGAATGGCACCCGAATGGGCACAGACATGAGTGTCACTAAGGTTGGAAAGAATATACACACACACACACACACACACACACATATATCACTGCCCTGCCCCCCCATAAAAAGTTGCACACTCTAATATTTGATTGGCGTGCCTTTAGCTATGATTACAACATGCATTGTTTTGATAAACTTGTGCAAGGCCACAACATTTATTTCAGTCCAGAGTTGTACTATTTTTTCACCAAGATCTTGTGTTGAGGATAGGAGACTCAAACCACTGTATAAAATCTTCTCCAGCACATCCCAAAGATTCTCAATGGGGTTAAGGTCAGGACTCTGTGGTGGCCAATTCATGTGTAAAAATGATTCCTCATGCTTCCTGAAACACTCTTTCACAATCTGAGCCCTCATTTTATGCTCATGCCATCAGGGGAAAAAAAGTCATTGATGTGATAATAACCTGGTCATTCAGTCCATTCAGGTCATCAGCTGACTTCATTTTATTGCCCCATAACATTGCTGAGCCTCGACCTGACCAACTGAATCAATCCCAGATCATAACACTGCCTCCAGAGGCTTGTACAGTGGACACTATGCATGATGGATGCATAGCTTAATGAGCTTCCCTTCTTACCCTGACACGCCCATCACTCAGGAATAGGGTCAATCCAAACTCATCAGACCACATGACCTTTTATCATTGCTCCAGGGTCCAATCTTCATGCTCCCTAGCAAATTGAAGCCTTTTCTCCTGATGAGTCTCACTAACAAGTGGTTTTCTTATGATGACACAGCTGTTTAGTCCCAATCCTGTGAGTTCTCATCACATTTGCCCCTTTTCCACCAAAGCAGTTCCAGGGCTGGTTCGGGGCCAGTGCTTAGTTTGGAACCAGGTTTTCTGTTTCCACTGACAAAGAACTGGCTCTGGGACCAGAAAAACTGGTTCCAGGCTAGCACCAACTTTCTGCTGGGCCAGAGGAAACAATTGCTTATGTCAGCGGGGGGGGCGGAGTTGTTAAGACCAACAACAATAACAAGACCGTGAAAGATCGCCATTTTTAAGCGACGAGAAGCAGCAGGCCCTGTGATGACCTGGCGACTTGTCCAGGGTGTACCCCGCCTTTCGCCCATAGTCAGCTGGGATAGGCTCCAGCTTGCCTGCGACCCTGTAGAAGGATAAAGCGGCTAGAGATAATGAATGAATGAATGAATGAGAAGCAGCAGCTGTACAAACGCGAAGTCATCCATTATTATGACGTGTCTTCCCTTAGCACCGCGAGCTATGGAAAAGCAAACTGGTTCTCAGCTGGCTTGCAAGTTGAACGAGTTGTGAACCAGCACTGGCCCCGAACCAGCCCTGGAACTGATTTGGTGGAAAAGGGGTAATTGTGAGTGTGGAAATGATCGTAATTTCATTATTTAACATAGCTGTGAGTTCTACTGTCATTTTTTTTAATGATTCGACTTCACCAAGTATTTAAGTGATCTCTGATCATGGTCAGTCAGGATCCTTTTCCAACCACATTTTTTTTCCATGAAGTTAATGGTTCACCACTATCCTTCCAGGTTTTAATAATGCGTTGGATAGTTCTTAGCCCAATTCCAGTAATTTCAGTAATCTTCTTAGTTGTTTTCTTTGCTTGATACAGGCCAATAATCTGTTCTTCTGAAACACAGTAACATCTTTTCCATGAGCATGGGATACATCTTCTGACATCTTGGTTTGAGAAATGAGAAGCTACTCACTGCATCAGTTAGGGTTCAAGGAATTGCTGCCAGCTGAAATACATGAAATCACTGCAGTAATTATCCAATCAAGGACTCTTGTGTACTTTCTTATTTAAATATAAATGGTGATTTTTTCTTTTTGGCCCGGCGTGTATATACAACCCCAATTCCAAAAAAGTTGGGATGAAGTACAAATTGTAAATAAAAACGGAATGCAATAATTTACAAATCTCAAAAAACTGATATTGTATTCACAATAGAACATAGACAACATATCAAGTCAAGTCAACTTTATTGTCAGATATGCTATACATGCTCGACATACAGCACAGATGAAATTTCAGTCCTCTTTGACCCACGGTGCAAACAGGCAATGCAATAAATAAAAATAGAATAAGTGAAATAAACAATACAAACAGTATAAACACTCTAAATAAGAACTAGGCATAAACTAAACACACACACACACACACACACACACACACACACACACACACACACACATAAATTGGAGCAAATAAACAGTCATGGGCACTTGAGGTACAGCAGGTAAACATGAAATAAGCAGTATAAACAATAAACTAATGGCTGTTAAGGTGAGGTAGTGCAGAATAGTGCAAATGAGTGAGGTAAAGTGAAATGTGCAATCCCTGAGTTCAGTGTGTTAATGAACGTTGAGAGTATATATGTATGTATGTATGTATGTATGTGTGTGTGTGTGTGTTGGGGGGGGACTGTGAGGGTGACATGTCAGAAGCTGAAGGGGGGGAAGAGGGGTGTATGGGCAGAATCTGTGGCAGGGGGCAGAGGGGGGAGGAGGGGCAGAACAGGGAGGGAGTTGAGCCTCCTGACCTCCTGGTGAAAGAAACTGTCCTTGAGCCTGCTGGTATTGGCCTGGAGACTCTGCAGTCTCCTCCCTGACGGCAGCAGACTGAAGAGGCTGTGAGATGGGTGGGTGGGGTCACCTGCAATCCTGATGGCTTTGCACGTGAGGCGGGAGTTATAGATATCCATTAGAGAAGGGAGAGAGACACCAATGATCCTCTCAGCTGCTCTCACGATGCACTGCAGAGTCTTGCAGCAGGACACAGTGTAGGCACCGTACCACACGGTGATACAGCTGGTCAGGATGTTCTCGATGGTGCCTCTGTAGAATGTGTACATGATGGGGGCTGGGACTCTTGCTCTCCTCAGATTGCGGAGGAAGTACAGACGCTGTTGGGCTTTTTTGGCCAGTGATGTGGTGTTGTTGCTCCAGGACAGGTCTTCAGAGATGTGCACACCCAGAAACTTGGTGCTGCTCACCCTCTCCACTGCAGCACCATTGATAGATAGTGGAGCATGCTGGGTGTGCGCTCTCCTGAAGTCCACAACAATCTCCTTCGTCTTCTCCATGTTCAGGCGGAGATTGTTGTCCTTGCACCACATGGCCAGGCAGCTCACCTCACTCCTGTAGATTGTCTCATTGCCATTGTTGATGAGACCCACCACAGTCGTGTCATCCGCAAACTTAATGAAGAGGTTTGAGCTGGATGTTGGTGTGCAGTCATGGGTCAGCAGAGTGAAGAGGAGGGGGCTCAGCACACATCCTTGGGGGGCCCCTGTGTTCAGTGTGATGCTACTGGAGGAGTTGCTGCCGACCCGTACAGCCTGTGGTCTCCCCGTCAGGAAGTCCAGCAGCCAGTTGCACAGGGAGGTGTTGAGTCCCAGCTGGTCCAGTTTATGAATGAACTGTTGAGGAATGATTGTGTTGAATGCTGAGCTAAAGTCTATGAACAGTATTCTGACATACGAGTCTTTTGTCTCCAGGTGGGTGAGGGCTGAGTGGAGGGCAGTGGAGATGGCATCATCGGTCAAATGGTTGGACTGATATGCAAACTGAAAAGGGTCCAGGGTGGGGGGGAGGGCAGACTTGATATGCCGCATGACTAGCTGCTTGAAGCACTTCATGAGGATGGGAGTGAGTTCAACAGGGCGGTAGTCATTGAAGCAGGAGGGAGACGGCTTCTTCGGGACTGGGATGATGGTGGTGGCTTTGAGGCACATGGGGACAACAGCCTGGCTCAACGAGATGTTGAAGATGTCTGTAAAGAGACCTGTGAGCTCCTCGGCACAGTCTCTCAGGACACGACCAGGAATGTTATCAGGACCTGGGGCTTTCCATGCATTTGTTGTCCTAAGAGCTGTCCTCACACTGTCTGGGGACAGAGTCAACACCTGGTCACCAGGAGGTGGTGGGGTCTTTTGTGCTGTGGTACTGTTGTCTGCCTCAAAGCGAGCGAAGAAGTCATTCAACTGATTCAGCAGAGATGTGGAGTTGTCACAGGTCTGCGGTGAGGGCTTGTAGTCTGTGATGGTCTGAATCCCCCACCACAGGTTCCTGGTGTCTCTGCTGTCATTGAAATAGTCAGCAATGTACCTGGAATACTGTCTCTTGGCCACCCTGATGCCTCGTGGCAGGTTGGCCCTAGCTGTCCTCAGGCCCACCTCGTCCCCAACTCCGTAGGTGGCATTCCGAACCCACAGGAACCTGTGGACTTCCCCTGTCAGCCATGGTTTCTGATTGGCCTGAATGGAGATGGTTCTGGTGACCGTAACATCATCCATGCACTTCCTCATGTAGGCAGTGACGGTCTCCGTGTACTCTTGGAGATCTGTGGAGTTGTTGTAGGTGGCCACCTGTCTGAACATGCTCCAGTCAGTGGTGGAAAAACAGTCCTGGAGTGCCTCTGAGGACCCCTCTGGCCACACACGTATCTGCTTTGTAGCTGGTTTGGTGACTTTAACCAGCGCCCTGTATGCTGGCATTAGCATAACAGTGGAGTGATCTGAGGCCCCAAGGTGGGGGAGGGGGAGGGCTTTGTAGGCATCTTTATGCATGGTGTAAACATTGTCCAGAGTATTGTTTCCACGTGTGGGAAAGTTGATATGTCCATAGAGTTTTGGAAACATGCTCTTGGGGTTTGCATGGTTGAAATCCCCAGCCAGGATGAGGAAAGCATCTGGGTGGGCTGTCTGCTGCTCACTGATGTGCTGATAGAGTTAATTCAGTGCTTCACTCCTGTTGTTATTGGAGCCGGGAGGGATGTATATTGCTACCAGCAATATGGCTGTAAATTCCCTCGGCAGATAGAATGGCCGGCACTTACCGTAATAATTATAAACTCCACCAGTGGTGAGCAGTGTTTGCAGACCACAACAGCATCGCGGCACCAGGCATCACTGATGTAAACACAGATTCCTCCGCTGCGAGTCTTCCCCCTCTCGACTAGTGCTCTGTCTGACTGGTAGCATGTTAGCCGGGCTAGCTGAATGGCACAGTCCGGGACGCTGTTATTAAGCCATGTTTCCACAAACACAAGGACAGAACACTCACTCACAGACTTGGAAGATGAGCGGAGCAGGTGGACATAATCCAGCTTGTTGTCCAGCGAGCGTACGTTGGACAAAATGATGGTAGGGATAGCCGGCCGGTGAGGGCTAGCTGCTAGCCTAGCCCGGATACCTTTGCGCTTGCCCCTCTTCTGCATGTTCCGCCTGTGGCGCTTCCACTGTGGGCTGGATACAGGAGTGGGGGTCGGTGGTTGAGCAGGCCTCCGGAGCAAACCGTAGTCGCATAGCACTTCTGCATCCACTGGATTTATATCCGTGAATATAGTTCTGCGGATGTCAAGCAGAAACTCACGGGAGTATGTGCGCCTTAAGACTGATGGACACGACAAAGACGAACAGATACACATTGTTTTAAAACACAAAAAACACAAAAACACCGTTCTATCAGGACAGAGAGGAGCCGCTGCATGTGTACACGCCACCATCTTGGAAAGGTATCAAATGTCGAAAGTGAGACATTTTCAAATTTTATGCCAAATATTGGCTCATTTGAAATTTCATGACAGCAACACATCTCAAAAAAGTTGGGACAGGGGCAATAAGAGGCTGGAAAAGTTAAAGGTACAAAAAAGGAACAGCTGGAGGACCAAATTGCAACTCATTAGGTCAATTGGCAATAGGTCATTAACATGACTGGGTATAAAAAGAGCATCTTGGAGTGGCAGCGGCTCTCAGAAGTAAAGATGGGAAGAGGATCACCAATCCCCCTAATTCTGCACTGACAAATAGTGGGGCAATATCAGAAAGGAGTTTGACAGTGTAAAATTGCAAAGAGTTTGAACATATCATCTACAGTGCATAATATCATCAAAAGATTCAGAGAATCTGGAAGAATCTCTGTGCGTAAAGGTCAAGGCCGGAAAACCATACTGGGTGCCCGTGATCTTCAGGCCCTTAGACAGCACTGCATCATATACAGGCATGGTTCTGTATTGGAAATCACAAAATGGGCTCAGGAATATTTCCAGAGAACATTATCTGTGAACACAATTCACCGTGCCATCCGCCGTTGCCAGCTAAAACTCTATAGTTCAAAGAAGAAGCCGTATCTAAACATGATCCAGAAGTGCAGACGTCTTCTCTGGGCCAAGGCTCATTTAAAATGGACTGTGGCAAAGTGGAAAACTGTTCTGTGGTCAGACGAATCAAAATTTGAAGTTCTTTATGGAAATCAGGGACGCCGTGTCATTCGGACTAAAGAGGAAAAGGACGACCCAAGTTGTTATCAGCGCTCAGTTCAGATGCCTGCATCTCTGATGGTATGGGGTTGCATTAGTGCATGTGGCATGGCCAGCTTACACATCTGGAAAGACACCATCAATGCTGAAAGGTATATCCAGGTTCTAGAGCAACATATGCTCCCATCCAGATGACGTCTCTTTCAGGGAAGACCTTGCATTTTCCAACATGACAATGCCAAACCACATACTGCATCAATTACAGCATCATGGCTGCGTAGAAGAAGGGTCCGGGTACTGAACTGGCCAGCCTGCAGTCCAGATCTTTCACCCATAGAAAACATTTGGCGCATCATAAAATGGAAGAGACGACAAAAAAGACCTAAGACAGTTGAGCAACTAGAATCCTGCGTTAGACAAGAATGGGTTAACATTCCTATCCCTAAACTTGAGCAACTTGTCTCCTCAGTCCCCAGACATTTACAGACTGTTGTAAAGAGAAAAGGGGATGTCTCACAGTGGTAAACATGGCCTTGTCCCAAATTTTGAGAATTGTTATTGTTATGAAATTTAAAATCACCTAATTTTTCTCTTTAAATGATACATTTTCTCAGTTTAAACATTTGATATGTCATCTATGTTCTATTCTGAATAAAATATGGAATTTTGAAACTTCCACATCGTTGCATTCCGTTTTTATTTACAATTTGTACTTTGTCCCAACTTTTTTGGAATCGGGGTTGTATATATACAGTTAGGTCCATAAATATTTGGACAGAGACAACATTTTTCTAATTTTGGTTCTGTACATTACCACAATGAATTTTGAACAAAACAGTTCAGATGCAGTTGAAGTTCAGACTTTCAGCTTTAATTCAATGGGTTGAACAAAATGATTGCATACAAATGTGAGGAACTAAAGCATTTTTTTAAACACAATCCCTTCATTTTAGGGGCTCAAAAGTAATTGAACAAATTAAATAATTGTGAATAAAATGTTCATTTCTAATACTTGGTTGAAAACCCTTTGTTGGCAATGACTGCCTGAAGTCTTGAACTCATGGACATCACCAGACGCTGTTTTTCCTCCTTTTTAATGCTCTGCCAGGCCTTTACTGCAGCGGTTTTCAGTTGCTGTTTGTTTGTGGGCCTTTCTGTCTGAAGTTTAGTCTTTAACAAGTGAAATGCATGCTCAATTGGGTTGAGATCAGGTGACTGACTTGGCCATTCAAGAATATTCCACTTCTTTGCTTTAATAAACTCCTGGGTTGCTTTGGCTTTATGTTTTGGGTCATTGTCCATCTGTATTATGAAACGCCGACCAATCAGTTTGGCTGCATTTGGCTGGATTTGAGCACACAGTATGTCTCTGAATACCTCAGAATTCATCTGGCTGCTTCTGTCCTGTGTCACATCATCAATAAACACTAGTGACCCAGTGCCACTGGCAGCCATGCATACCCAAGCCATCACACTGCCTCCACCGTGTTTTACAGATGATGTGGTATGCTTTGGATCATGAGGTGTACCACGCCTTTGCCATACTTTTTTCTTTCCATCATTCTGGTAGAGGTTGATCTTGGTTTCATCTGTCCACAGAATGTTCTTCCAGAACTGTGCTGGCTTTTTTAGATGTTTTTTAGCAAAGTCCAATCTAGCCTTTTTATTCTTGAGGCTTACATATGAGTGGCTTGCACCGTGCAGTGAACCCTCTGTATTTACTTTCATGCAGTCTTCTCTTTATGGTAGATTTGGATATTGATACGCCTACCTCCTGGAGAGTGTTGTTCACTTGGTTGGCTGTTGTGAAGGGGTTTCTCTTCACCATGGAAATTATTCTGTGATCATCCACCACTGTTGTCTAATGTGGGTGTCCAGGTCTTTTTGCATTGATGAGTTCACCAGTGCTTTCTTTCTTTCTCAGGATGTACCAAACTGTAGATTTTGCCACTCCTAATATTGTCGCAATTTCTCGAATGGGTTTTTTCTGTTTTCGCAACTTAAGGATGGCTTGTTTCACCTGCATGGAGAGCTCCTTTGACTGCATGTTTTCTTCACAGCAAAATCTTCCAAATGCAAGCACCACACCTCAAATAAACTCCAGGCCTTTTATCTGCTTAATTGAGAATGACATAACGAAGGAATTGCCCACACCTGCCCATGAAATAGCCTCTGAGTCAATTGTCCAATTACTTTTGGTCCCTTTAAAAAAAAGGGTGGCACATGTTAAAAGGATAGTTCGGGATTTTTGACATGAATCTGTATGGCATCCCCATCAATAGTGTCGTGCAAACACACTGACTTACCCCTGACAGCATCCTGTGAGTCCAGTTCTTGTCCAGTTTTGGTCCAGACGAAAGTAGTCCGGCAAGTTTGTTGGGGTCACGAAAGTAAAATGTTTTTCGTCTCAAAACAGTATGTGTTCAAAAGAGTGATATATTTGCATCACAAAACCGTTGCCAAATAAAAAGTCAGACCTCGAAATCACTTGGCACTATTTTCTCTCCCTTCTTATCACTGCGCGCTGCCGCCAGGTGACAGCCACGGCTGTTTCATTCATTGTTTACTAGTGATGGGAATTTCGGCTCTTTTTCGGGAGCCGGCTCTTTTGGCTCTTCTTACTATAAGGAGCTGGCTCTTTCGGCTCCTGAGATTTTATTTTTGATTTAAAGGAATACGCCACCCCCAGATGAAATTGAGTCAGTCCCTGCAGTCCCTAGAGTTGGATGAGTGAGCCAAAGCGTTTTGTAGCCGACCCAGCCATTGTCCTGATCTGGAAACATCCCGGTTAGCTTTAGCTTAGCGTAGTCGCTGTAATCCGGCATGTCCAGATAGCATTGTCGTTGCAAAAGTGAATTAAATAACTCAAGATTTTTTATAATTATTTCTCATGACTTGCACATTCACATCGAGTACACATCAATGCAAATTAACACGAAGGGATTTACTAGACCAATTTATATCTGGAACTATTTTCAGCCACAGCACAGGCAAAGCACCGCTGCAGGCGCAAAGACACCGCGCAGCGCCTGAAAACGGGTGCGCGCCTGAAAATGGGTGCGCAGCGCCTGAAAACCCGTTTTCAGGCTCTGCGCGGTGTCTTTGCGCCTTCCTTTTCCTACCTATTCCTTTAATTGCTGCAATTAACTAGTTAATTCTGATTCTATTTCTCCTCTCAGTTATAATCTGTCCTGCTTTTGAAAAGATCCTGTCTGGGGGGACAGATGCTGCCACTATACACATCCTCCGTGCCATCACGTGTGTAAGCCATGGATAGAGTGCAGCCTTGGTCTCCCACCAGCTTAGTGGGTCTGCGTTTTGCTGTCACCTGGCGGCAGCGCGCAGTGATGAGAAGGGAGAGAAAATAGTGCCAAGCGATTTCGAGGTCTGACTTTTTATTTGGCAACGGTTTTGTGATGCAAATATATCACTCTTTTGAACACATACTGTTTTGAGACGAAAAACGTTTTACTTTCGTGACCCCAACAAACTTGCCGGACTACTTTCGTCTGGACCAAAACTGGACAAGAACTGGACTCACAGGATGCTGTCAGGGGTAAGTCAGTGTGTTTGCACGACACTACTGATGGGGATGCCATACAGATTCATGTCAAAAATCCCGAACTATCCCTTTAAGGAGCTGAAACTCCTAAACCCTTCATCCAATTTTAATGTGGATACCCTCAAATGAAAGCTGAAAGTCTGGACTTTATGTCCATGTCCATTATATAACTATAACTTGAATATGTTTCAGTAAACAGGTAAAAAAAAAACAATTTGTGTCAGTGTCCAAATATATATGGACCTAACTATATATATATATATATATATATATATATATATATATATATATATATATACACACACACTGGTGTGAAAAAGTGTTTGCCCCCTTCCTGATTTCTTACTTTTTTGCATGTTTGTCACACTTAAATGTTTCAGATCATCAAACAAATTTAAATATTAGACAAAGATAACACAAGTAAACTCAAAATGCAGTTTTTAAATGGTTTTTGTTATTAACGAAAAAAAATCCAAACCTACATGACCCTGTGTGAAAAAGTGATTGCCCCCTAAACCTAATAACTGGTTGGGCCACCCTTAGCAGCAATAATTGCAATCAAGCATTTGCGATAACTGGCAATGAGTTTTTTTACAGTGCTGTGGAGAAATTTTGGCCCACTCATCTTTGCAGAATTGTTGTAATTCAGCCACATTAGTGGGTTTTCGAGCATGAACCACCTTTTTGAGGTCACGAACAGATGGCTGGACATGCTCCTTCAGGATTTTTTGGTAGACCGCAGAATTCATGGCTCCATTTACCACAGCAAGTCTTCCAGGTCCTGAAGCAGCAAAACAGCCCCAGACCATCACACTACCACCACCATATTTTACTGTTGGTATGATGTTCCTTTTCTGAAATGCTGTGTTACTTTTATGCCAGATGTAATGGGACATACACCTTCCAAGAAGTTCAGCTTTTGTCTCGTCCACAGAGTATTTTCCCAAAAGTCTTGGGGATCATCAAGATGTTTTCTGGCAAAACTAAGACGAGCCTTTATGTTCCTTTTGCTCAGCAGTGGTTTTCATCTTGGAACACTGCCATGCAGGCCATTTTTGCCCAGTCTCTTTCTTATGGTAGAATCATGAACACTGACCTTAAGTGAGGCAAGTTAGGCCTGCAGTTCTTTGGATGTTGTTGTGGGGTCTTTTGTGACCTCTTGGGTGAGTCATCGCTGTGCTCTTGGGGTAATTTTGGTCGGCCGGCCACTCCTGCGAAGGTGCGCTACTGTTCCATGTTGTCGTCATTTGTGGATAATGGCTCTCACTGTGGTTCCCTGGAGTCCCAAAGCTTTAGAAATGGCTTTATAACCTTTTCCAGACTGATACATCTCAATTACTTTGTTTCTCATTTGTTCCTGAATTTCTTTGGATCGCCACATGATATCTACAACCCCGATTCCAAAAAAAGTTGGGACAAAGTACAAATTATAAATAAAAACGGAATGCAATGATGTGGAAGTTTCAAAATTCCATATTTTATTCAGAATAGAACATAGATAACATATCAGATGTTTAAACTGAGAAAATGTATCATTTAAAGAGAAAAATTAGGTGATTTTAAATTTCATGACAACAACACATCTCAAAAAAGTTGGGACAAGGCCATGTTTACCACTGTGAGACATCCCCTTTTCTCTTTACAACAGTCTGTAAATGTCTGGGGACTGAGGAGACAAGTTGCTCAAGTTTAGGGATAGGAATGTTAACCCATTCTTGTCTAACGTACAGTAGGATTCTAGTTGCTCAACTGTCTTAGGTCTTTTTTGTCATATCTTCTGTTTTATGATGTGTCAAATGTTTTCTATGGGTGAAAGATCTGGACTGCAGCCTGGCCAGTTCAGTACCCGGACGCTTCTTCTACGCGGCCATGATGCTGTAATTGATGCAGTATATGGTTTGGCATTGTCATGTTGGAAAATGCAAGGTCTTCCCTGAAAGAGACGTCATCTGGATGGGAGCATATGTTGCTCTAGAACCTGGATATACCTTTCAGCATTGATGGTGTCTTTGCAGATGTGTAAGCTGGCCATGCCACACGCACTAATGCAACCCCATACCATCAGAGATGCAGGCATCTGAACTGAGTGCTGATAACAACTTGGGTCGTCCTTCTCCTCTTTAGTCCGAATGACACGGCGTCCCTGATTTCCATAAAGAACTTCAAATTGTGATTCGTCTGACCACAGAACAGTTTTCCACTTTGCCACAGTCCATTTTAAATGAGCCTTGGCCCAGAGAAGACGTCTGCACTTCTGGATCATGTTTAGATACGGCTTCTTCTTTGAACTATAGAGTTTTAGCTGGCAACGGCGGATGGCACGGTGAATTGTGTTCACAGATAATGTTCTCTGGAAATATTCCAGAGCCCATTTTGTGATTTCCAATACAGAAGCATGCCTGTATGTGATGCAGTGCCATCTAAGGTCCCGAAGATCACGGGCACCCAGTATGGTTTTCCGGCCTTGACCCTTATGCACAGAGATTCTTCCAGATTCTCTGAATCTTTTGATGATATTATGCACTGTAGATGATGATATGTTCAAACTCTTTGCAATTTTACACTGTCAAACTCCTTTCTGATATTGCTCCACTATTTGTCGGCGCAGAATTAGGGGGATTGGTGATCCTCTTCCAATCTTTACTTCTGAGAGCCACTGCCACTCCAAGATGCTCTTTTTATAGTCATGTTAATAACCTACTGCCAGTTGACCTAATGAGTTGCAATTTGGTCCTCCAGCTGTTCCTTTTTTGTACCTTTAACTTTTCCAGCCTCTTATTGCCCCTGTCCCAACTTTTTTGAGATGTGTTGCTGTCATGAAATTTCAAATGAGCCAATATTTGGCATAAAATTTGAAAATGTCTCACTTTCAACATTTGATATGTTGTTGTAGCAACTCGGATGGGTGGGTGGAGCACAGAAGGACAGCAGGCCAGAACTGAGTTCACAAACACGTTTATTATAGCTTTTCAGCTTTAACTATACTTTGGTATACATACACACACACACACCAGTCATCTGGTTGGGGAGCGAACCCTTTCTGCTCTCGCTCTCTTCCTTAAATAGGGCGCAGTCACTGGGGAAGACACACAAACACATTAATCAACCTCAGGTGTAGTGATTCTGGCACTTACCTTCCCCAACTCCACCCTCCGGTCACAGACCGACACTTGGCCATGCCCCCACAGCCACATACCCCCACCGCCCGACTCAGGCCGGGCAGCCGTCCGGCCCGCAGCCGACCCCCCCCCCCCTTGACAGGAGAGGAAGTCCGCCACGACCATCTGCGCCCCCAGCCTGTGGACCACCTTGAAGTTAAAGGGTTGGAGTGCCAGATACCAATGGGTGATCCACGCGTTGGCATCCTTCATGCAGTGAAGCCACTGGAGGGACGTGTGGTCCGAACAGAGGGTGAAAGGGCACCCCAGCAGGTAGTAACGGAGGGTGAGGACCACCCACTTGATGGCCAGGCACTCCTTCTCTATGGTGCTGTAGTGCCCTTCATGCACCAACAGCTTTCGACTAATATACAGCACTGGGCAATCCTCCCCCTCCACCTCCTGGGACAAAACAGCCCCCAGCCCTCTGTCCGACGCGTCCGTCTGCAATATAAAAGGGAGAGAAAAGTCAGGGGAGTGTAACAGTGGCCCCCCACACAGTGCAGCCTTTACCTCAGAAAACGCCCGCTGGCATTGCTCCGTCCACTGGACCGGATCTGGTGCCCCCTTTTTAGTGAGATCAGTCAGCGGGCTGGTGACGTCTGAATAATTAGGTATAAACCTACGATAATAGCCAGCCAGCCCCAGGAACTGTCTCACCCCATTTTTGGTCTTGGGCCTCGGGCAGGCCGCAATCGCTGCAGTCTTGTTAATTTGGGGACGCACCTGCCCATTGCCCAAGTGGAAGCCCAGATACCATACTTCCATGCGCCCAATCGCACACTTCTTCGGGTTGACTGTGAGACCCGCCCGCCTCAGCGACCTAAGGATGGCCCTCAGGTGTTGTAGGTGCCGCGGCCAGTCATTACTATAAATAATGATGTCGTCAAGGTACGCGGCAACATAGGTGGCGTGGGGGCGGAGGACCCTATCCATCAGCCACTGAAACGTAGCGGGCGCTCCAAACAGCCCAAAAGGAAGTGTGACGAACTGGTGTCAGCCGAACGGTGTGGAAAAGGCCATTTTTTCTTGGGATAATGGAGTCAAGGGGATCTGCCAATAACCCTTTGTTAAATCCAGTGTCGAGTAAAAGCGAGCTGTGCCTAGCCGATCGAGCAACTCATCAATACAAGGCATTGGGTACGCGTCAAATTTAGACACCACGTTGACTTTCCTATAGTCTACACAGAACCAGACCGACCCATCGGCCTTGGGTACCAAGACCACCAGGCTGCTCCAGTCACTGTGGGACTCCTCGACAGTGCCCATTTCGAGCATGGCCTCGAGTTCTTCCCGAACCACTTTTTTCTTGTGTTCGGGTAGCCTGTAAGGGCGGCTACACACTACCACCCCCGGGGGCGTCTCAATGTGGTGTTCTATGAGGTTGGTGCGGCCGGGCAGGGGCGAGAATACGTCCGAAAACTCGGTCTACAACTGGGTAACCTCCGCGAGTTGGGTCGGGGAGAGGTGGTCTCCACAGGGGACCGGAGAGGTACGCAATGTCAATGTTCCCTTTTGAACCTCTGGCCCCAGCTCCGCCTTCTCCTGAACCACCGACACCAACGCCACGGGGACCTCATTGTTCCAGAGTTTGAGCAGATTGAGGTGGTAAACTTGTAACGCCCCACCCCTGTCCGTTCGCCTCACCTCATAGTCAACATCCCCGACTCGCCGTGTGACCTCAAAGGGTCCTTGCCGCTTGGCAACTAATTTGGAGCTCGATGTGGGCAACAGTATGAGCACTTTATCTTCCGGTGCGAACTCCCTGAGGCGCGTACCCTTGTTGTACAGGCGGGTTTGTCGTTCTTGGGCCTGCCGCAAATTCTCCTGGGTTAGGTGGGCGAGTGTGTGGAGTTTTGCGCGCAGGTCAATAATGTGTTGGATTTCATTTTGACTTTGTGAAGGTCCCTCCTCCCAATTTTCCCACAGCACATCTAGAATGCCGCACGGCTTACGCCTGTATAACAATTCAAACGGGGAGAACCCCATGGAGGCTTGTGGGACCTCTTGCACTGAAAACAACAAGTGTTCGAGCCACTTATCCCAATTACGTGCGTCCTCACTTACGAATTTTTTAATTATATTTTTGAGGGTGCGATTGAACCGTTCAACTAAACCGTCCGTTTGTGGGTGATAAACGCTGGTGCAGATCGGCTTAATACCCAACAACCTATACAGTTCCTTTAGTGTACGTGACATAAACGCAGTGCCTTGGTCAGTCAGAATATCTTTCGGGATTCCAACTCGGGAGATGATGCGGAACAGCGCCTCCGCAATACTGCGTGCTGAGATATTGCGAAGAGGCACTGCTTCCAGGTATCGCGTTGCATAGTCCACCAGAACTAATATAAAGCGGTACCCTCGTGCTGACCGATCTAATGGCCCGACGAGATCCATCCCAATTCTTTCGAACGGGGTCTTGATTAATGGTAGAGGGTGCAAAGGCGCTTTTGGAATGGCTGCTGGATTTACTAACTGGCATTCGCGGCATGCCGTACACCACCTATGGACATCGCCGCGAATCCCTGGCCAATAGAACCGGGCCATTATTCAGGCTAGTGTTTTATCCTGCCCTAAGTGTCCAGCCATGGGATTAAAGTGAGCCGCCTGGAATACCAATTCCCGGCGGCTTTTCGGAATCAAAAGCTGCGTGACTTGCGTGACTCATGACTGCGTGACTCGCTCTTTAGTCTGAATGTCCTGCATCACTCGGTTTTGGTGGATTGAGGTCTGATTACAACCCGAATCCACCAACGCCTGATATCCTTCATAATCGCGAAGTAGGGGAAGGACGGGGTGGCGTTTGGCTGGAGCGTTTGACCATCGATTACTCTCACTTGGTCAAACGCATGCTGCAGATTCTCGTCTCGCGACTGCTCTAATGGAAAATCTGCAAGGGATTCCCCAACAGAAAGGCGAGGAGCTGGCGGCTCCTCACTCTGACGCGGAGCTGCCGTAGACAGCTCTGTGACAGCTGCTCCCGCCAACGCGACACCGGGACCTCCCCTTATTAAACTACGGCAGGACCCACTCTTTACTAGGTGCCTCATTAATTCCCCAAATCCCGGCCAATCCGTCCTCAAAATTATTGAGTGGGTAAAGCGAGGATTAACCGCCGCCTTCACTATAAATTTTTCCCCTCGGAAAAAAATGTGGACTGACACTAAAAGGTAGCTGTGAACATCCCCATGCACACACAACACCTTCACCAATTGTGCTCCCCCCAATGCCTCGTCTTGCACCAGGTTTTGGTGGATTGAGGTCTGATTACAACCCGAATCCACCAACGCCTGATATGTATCCCCTTGGATACTCACCGGTATGCGATACGCTCCGGCCCGATCCAGGGCGGCTCCTGGCGCGTCGGGGATCCAAACCACCGTGCCCACCTCCATTACCGAGCACTGCTGTTGGAGGTGGCCCGCCTCCCCACAGCCCCAGCAAACCGGCCCGGGCTTCCTCTCTGCAGTGGTGCTCTGGGGCTCACTCACCTGGGGGGGGGGGGGGGGGGAGAGACAGACACAGATGGGAGAAAAGGGAGGGCACCGCGGGTGCGGTGGGCCGGCTGGGGTGGGGCCGGCCCCTGCCTCCGCAGTGGAGGAACAGGGTGAGGACAAGACACAGGAGGAGAGGGGGAGAGAGGGAGAGAGAGGAGAGGGGAGAAGAGGTTGTCTGCTGTCCTGCCGTCAGGACAGCCACCAAATGGTCCTCCGCCAGCTCGATTGCCTGATCCAGCGACGCCGGGCAGTGACACTGGACCCACTCTGCAGCTCCGGCTGGTAGACACGCGAAGAACTGCTCCAGCGCCACCTGGTCGATGATCCCCTCGGCGTCGTGGTTGTCGGCCCTCAACCACCGCCCGCAGGCGTCCCGGAGTTGCTGGCCAAACGCGAATGGCTGGCCGACTTCCTCCAAGCGCAAAGCATGGAAGCGCTGCCGTTGTTGCTCAGGGGTGCGTCCCACACACTGGAGGACAGCCCGGCAAAGATCCGCGTAGGCCAGCCGGCAGTCGGTGGGGAGCTGTAGCGCGGCCAGCTGCGCCTCTCCAGTTAGCAGGGGGAGGAGGCGCGCCTTGCGCTGTTCCATCGGCCACCCCGAGGTCTCTGCAACCTGTTCAAAGAGCATGAGGAAGGCCTCAGGGTCATCCTGCGGGCCCATCTTCGTCAGGGTGAAGGGGGACGGTCCCGCGGCGACTGACCCCGCCGCCGCGAGGAGGTGCCGGAACGCCTGTCGCTCTTCCTGCTGAGCCAGCACCAGGGCCTCGAACCGCTGTACTTGATCCCTCCGGAGGGCGACTAGTGCCTGGTGCTGGCTTTGCTGGGCCGTGGCGAGGGCGTGGACCAGCTCGGCGAAAGGGGAGGACTCCATGGGGCTGTTTTCTCCTGCGCTCCGTCCCAGGTTTCGGCACCACTGTAGCAACTCGGATGGGTGGGTGGAGCACAGAAGGATGGCAGGCCAGAACTGAGTTCACAAACACATTTATTATAGCTTTTCAGCCTTAACTATACTTTATTTATACACACACACACACACCAGTCATCTGGTTGGGGAACGAACCCTTTCTGCTCTCGCTCTCTTCCTTAAATAGGGCGCGGTCACTGGGGAAGACACACAAACACATTAATCAACCTCAGGTGTAGTGATTCTGCCACTTATCTTCCCCGACTCCACCCTCCGGTCAGAGACCGACACTTGGCCACGCCCCCACTGCCACAGTTGTCTATGTTCTATTGTGAATACAATATCAATTTTTGAGATTTGTAAATTATTGCATTCCGTTTTTATTTACAATTTGTACTTTGTCCCAACTTTTTTGGAATCGGGGTTGTAGTTTTTGAGGATCTTTTGGTCTACTTCACTTTGTCAGGCAGGTCCTATTTAAGTGATTTCTTGATTGAGAACAGGTGTGGCAGTAATCAGGCCTGGGTGTGGCTAGAGAAATTGAACTCAGCTTTCCAAAGATGTGATAAACCACAGTTAATTTATGTTTTTTTTTTGGGGGGGGGAATCACTTTTTCACACAGGGTCATGTAGGTTTGGAATTTTTTTCCCTTAATAATAAAAACCTTCATTTTGTGATTACTCATGTTATCTTAAATGTTTCAGATCATCAAACAAATTTAAATATTAAAGTGTGACAAACCCTGGACAAGTCACCAGGTAATCACAGGGCTGACACAGAGACAAACAACCATTCACACCTATGGTCAATTTAGAGCCACCAATTAACCTAACCTGCATGCTTTTGGGGGAAACCGGAACACCCAGAAGAAACCCAAGCAGACACGGGGAGAACATGCAAACTCCACACAGAAAAGCCCCCATCAGCCACTGGGTTCGAACCCAGGACCTTCTTGCTGTGAGGTGACAGTGCTAACCACTACACCACCATGCTCTGTGTGTATATATATATATATATATATATATTACCACAATAAGTATAAAAATCCTTTACTAGATACTGGCTACACGCCTACGTATTTTGATTCCAAATTCTTCATCAGGGCATGATATTATTATTATTATGATTATTATTATTATTGTTGTTGTTGTTGTTGTGCACCTGCTAGCTGCTTGTGCTTTGCCATTTGTATTTAATTTCAATAATTATTGAAATAAAAAAAAAGTCTCAAAAAGGGATATGCTGATACGTCCAACTCATCTTACTCCCACTGTGCTACAAAGCCCAATTCAGTAGCTCAGCCTAACATTCGGTCAAAAGTTTTTAGATTGACCCTGACAGAGATAACATGTTTACAGGCACAAACACACTCTGCTGTTCTACCTGAAACCCCACTGGCCTCTCTGATTAAAGCTGGCACAGCCAGATGTGTGAGCTCACGATCTACACCTCCAGCACTCTCCTCCTCCACCTGCCTCTAACAATATATGTTCCTCACAGGCCTGTAACACCACCAGGAGAGAAGAACCCCCTGTCTACAAGCCTTAATGTCTCGTAAACTTGCTTTGTATCATCATGTTGCTGGGCCACCACTCTTGTAAATACAGGTTTAATTTACACCCTCTCATTTTTTGCTGCGATTTCTCCTTCCCTTTCACCTTTCCTGCCTTTTCTCGATAAGCTGCACAGACAGTGAAGACACACAATAGAGCCATTGTTGCAGGCCAGCAAACTGATAATGCTATATGACGTTAAGGGCACTAATGTCTATGCCTATTCAGATACAGTTCAGAGTTAAATAAAGAGCAGAGAGTTTGACAAAGGCTGGTGGGAAATGTGTGAAATTTAAATATTGAATATGTTATAATTAGATATATTGTCACTGGTAATTTTGTTTTTAGTTCATGATTATACATGAAAGAGAAGTCTATTCATTTCATAAATAACAACGCATTCATTCATCTTCAGTAAGCTCTTTATCCTGGTTAGGACTGTTGTGTATTATGAGCTTATCCCAGGAACACTGGGTGTAGAGCACACACACACTCACACTTTCCATCCATCCATCCATATGGAAATTTGGATGGATGGATGGATGGATGGAAAGTGTGCATGGATGGAAGGTAAATACCTTCCATCCATGCATTTATTCAGGGATTCACCCATCCATTTATCCATCCATGATCCATGAACTTTTTTTAGGGATTCATCTGCCCATCCATCCATCCATCCATGCATTTATTCAGGGATCCATCAGTCCATCTATCCATGGATTCATCTGTCCATCCATCCATTCATGCATTTATTCAGGGATTCATCTGTCCATCCATCTGTCCATCCAACCATCCAGTCATGCATTTTTCAATGACTTATCCACCTGTCCATTCATCTATCCATTCATCTATCCATACATGCATTTATTCAGGAATTCATCCATCCTTCCATCCACCCATCATCCATGCACTTTTTTAAGATTCATCTGTCTGTCCCTCCATCCATCCATCCATCCATCCATCCATGCATTTATGGAGGGATTCATTTGTCCATCCATCCACTCATGCATTTATTCAGGGATTCATCCATCCATCCAGCCATCTGTCCATGCATCTATTCAGGAATTCATCCATCTATCCATCCATGCACTTATTCAGGAATCCATCCATCCTTCCATCTATCCATCCATGCATTTATGTAGGGATTCATCCATTCATCCATCCATTCATCTATAAATCAATTCATTCAACCTGGAAATAGATTGGATTTTCTCTCTCTCTCTCTCTCTCTCTCTCTCACACACACACACACACACACACACACACACCTAGGTGCATTTTCACATAACCAATCCACCTACTAGAATTTAAAAGGTGAGAACCTGGAGAACCCAGAAGAAACTCACTCATACATGGGGAGAACATGCAAAATGCTATACAATACTCCCAGCCTAAATAACAAACAAAAAAAAAAGTAAAAATTCCTTAATTTTATTGTTTCATTTACAGCATAACATGTACAGTATGAGTTCGTCTGTCCTTCCTGTGGATGAACATAAAGGTTCTATGTAGAACCCTACAACAAATTGCTTTCTGATCAAAAAAGTTTTCAAGTAAAAGATCCCTTATTTATACAATAAAGTTTTGAAGAACCCCTTTTTTTTTAAAGAGTGTAGCTCGATGGAGACTCACTGTACTTCTAGTATTATGTTTGCAGCTGTTCAGGTTTATTAAACCCACAATATCATTTCAGTCCTAGTGTGTATCCCAGCATCCTCTCTGTTCTGCCATATTTTTGCACTGCCCTAACACACTCCCTCTCTCCCAGGGGGAACATCCTGTCTGAAATGTTAAACACATATTGAGTTTCGTGTCTGGTGCCCTGCGCTGCGGTGGACGCCATAATGACTGTCATTTCAAATTAACCTCAGTCCTTTCTACATCTCCCACTGCTGGAGTGATTCAGCTGTGCCCCACACCTCGCTGACACACACAGTCAATCGCTTTAGATTTATGACAAGGCCCTTCGCATGCCTTGCGCAAAAGGCTAAATCTGAATGTGCTGTTCCTGCTGTCACTAACTTCTTTATCTTCCTCGTCTAAATGCCAGGGTCACAGCAGAGTAACATTTCAGCTCAGACAGAAGCGCAGGTATGTAAAAAGCATACAAAAGAGAGGGAAGGCTTTGAGGAAAAAAAAGACAGCATTTCTTGTGGAGGAAAACAGTGCAGTTTTGAAGGTTGGTGTTTTTGTTGGTTTTTAATAATGTTTATTTAGTTGGTTTCTGGAATGTCCTAGAATGCAATTTATTCAGTTCATTTAAACAATAACAACAACAACTACAAATGTAATGGCAATTCTTCTTCCTCTTCTTTTTCTTCTCTTGTTGTTTCTGTTGTTCTTGTTGTTCTTCTTTCTCTTCCTCTCTTCTTCTTTTTCAACATTCAATGACAATTCTACCTGTTTTCTACATTTATAATAATAATAATAATAATAATATCATTCATTCATCATCTCTAGCTGCTTTATCCTGTTCTGCAGGGTCACAGGCAAGCTGGAGCCTATCCCAGCTGACTACGGGCAAAAGGCGGGGTACACCCTGGACAAGTCGCCAGGTCATTACAGGGCTGACACATAGACACAGACAACCATTCACACCTACGGTCAATTTAGAGTCACCAGTTAACCTAACCTGCATGTCTTTGGACTGTGGGGGAAACCAGAGCACCTGGAGGAAACCCACATGAACAACATGCAAACTCCACACAGAAAGGCCCTCGCCGGCCACAGGGCTCGAACCCGGACCTTCTTGCTGTGAGGCGACAGCGTTAACCACAACACCACCATGCTGCAAATAATAATAGAAACAATTATTATTATTAGTAGTAGTATTTAATTAAATTTTCAGTGATTTCTTTTATTATTTATTTATTTATTTATTTGTCTTTTTAATCACTTATACAGTTCTAATAATTGACTTATTTAATCTATCACTTTTTCTGCAGAATAGTTATTTGCCCTTTCATTTGTCTGATACTTTTGTTTTTGTTTTTAAATTTAATATTATTAATTTAATATGACATTTTAATTGTCATTTTTATCTGCCTGACACAAATAACAACAATAATAATAATCATCATCATCATCATCACAGTTTAATGCTAAAAAATCTCAGGTTTATTTTTTAAAATTACTTTATTATTATTATTATAAATAAACCTAGACTCGGGCGGCACGGTGGTGTAGTGGTTAGCGCTGTCGCCTCACAGCAAGAAGGTCCGGGTTCGAGCCCCGTGGCCGGCGAGGGCCTTTCTGTGTGGAGTTTTCATGTTGTGTCCGTGTGGGTTTCCTCCGGGTGCTCCGGTTTCCCCCACAGTCCAAACACATGCAGGTTAGGTTAACTGGTGACTCTAAATTGACCGTAGGTGTGAATGGTTGTCTGTGTCTATGTGTCAGCCCTGTGATGACCTGGCGACTTGTCCAGGGTGTACCCTGCCTTTCGCCCGTAGTCAGCTGGGATAGGCTCCAGCTTGCCTGCGACCCTGTAGAACAGGATAAAGCAGCTAGAGATGATGAGATGAGATAAACCTAGACTCTGATCTGTGAGCAGTGTTTTCTACAGACATTTAAATAATGTCTGCTGGTCTTCATA